>NC_045959.1:110868066-111168066 GCF_010909765.2 Amblyraja radiata | reverse complement strand
TTTACATATAAACTTGCTTCTTGGGGTGGCTTTAATCTAATTTTACGTTGCAAAAATGTTATTTGGGCCCCATACGAACCGGCAGTGTTTTTCATGCCGATATGGAGTTCAAATTCACCGCAAATGCAACGTTCCAATCGATAGCTTTCCAGAAAAGCCCACGCGCAAGATGATTTAAATGCTCTTTTTTTTTTGGACAATCATGTCACAAGAGCATCTAAATCGTCTATATTTTGTGTTATTTCTATCCATAGTCAATATTTTTATACTAAATATCAGTTTTAGTCCCAAGTATTGTGCAAAAAAATAATAATTTTAATTATATTGAGTGGATGTTTCTAGATTAATTTATGGGAATTAAACATTAAATTCATTCCATCTGGCATATAAATTCATGACAGTGAGATTTAAAAATCATGTTATATTGTGAATTCTAGTGTGAATGGGACTAGTTTGTTATTTGGATACTTAAGCTATTTAAAAAATATATCCTTTCCTTAAGAAATGGAATCTACAGGACATTCTTAATGGGAAAGTAGTGGGCAGAATGCATGTCATGTGTGGTTTGAAGAGCAAAAACTTGTAGTTTACAATGCCAAAATTGAAAAGTTGAGGAAAAACAAGGTGTACAGAGTTGCTTATTGGTTACAATCTGAGGAGTATGATGATGCTACTGATTATGATATGCCAATATACCAGCTAGCAACTGATCTTCTCCATAAAGACTTGGTCTATTGCTAGAAATTGTAATTTATTTACCTATCTGTTAAGGACTTACAGCATATAATACAATAATATTAAAGTTCTGATCTTGAGAATATCACATTTTTGAATTTTCAAGGCAGTCTGGGTATTTATTACTATTTCTGTCACAACGGTCAATTTTGTAATTAACTACAATTAGGTAATTAACTAATTATATGCTTTAATTTCAGGTCATCCAAGTAAGATGTTTTATATTTGTTTCAGAATGCTTCAATCTATAATAACTAAAAATGTCATTCAGTTCTCTTAATTTTTAAGAAAGTTATGGGCTTTTGACTGTCCTCGATCACAGCTTTTGTGTTTAGTCAATGGAAAAGCAATAGGGAACAAGATGCTAATTTCCGAGTATGAAAATGGCCATAAATGACTTTTTTAATACTGAAAATATGAAAGTGAATTGGGTGTCAAATTAAACTTCTTTTTATGCTTTATCTGATGGGATAAATTGCAGACTTGATTTTTAAAATCTCAAAGTTTTGTAACATTGCTACATCTATGGAGCGAAGGAGATATGCAACGTTTCGGGCCAAAACCATTCTTCAAATGCCCGAAACATTGCCTATTTTCTTCGCTCCATAGATGCTGTCTCACCCGCTGAGTTTCTCCAGCATTTTTGTCTATCTTCGATTTTCCAGCATCTGCAATTCCTTCTTAAACATATTAATCAAGAGACTGTGTTTTGAAGAATTATCTTTCGACGGCATTGAATGTATCGTGGAGAGCTCGTGGATGCGTAAAGAAACTATCTCCTTACCCTTGTCTTTAATCATAGTGGCTAGAGGAAAATATTCCCTGAACGATATAATAATCTGCCACTACACAGGGGTTCCCAACCATTTTTGTCCCGTTTACCCCAGGCAAATTTAATAGCACATAACAATGTTATTTCATTTATTTATGAGCAACTAATGATGAACAGATACTGGTATAGCAGAACCAAACACAGTCAGTCAATGAAAAAAAAAAATCTACAAATCCAGAATCAACATATTTTCCCCCTGGGAAGGAGAAATGTACCCCTGGGAGTAAATTTACCCCAGGTTGGGAACCCTTGGTCTAATCTGTCCAATCCTTGTACCTGCCCAGATGTTTCATTAACACTGCGATATTACTTGCCACAACTACCTCCCCCAGAAGCTCATTCCATACACCCACCACCCTTTGTATGAAAATGTAATCCCTCAGGTTCCTAGTAAATCTTTCCTCACTCATCTTAAACCTATGTCTTCTGGTTCTCAATTCCCCTACCCAAGCAAAGAAACTCCGTGCGTCTTCCCAATCTATTCCTCTCATGATTTTGTACACCTCTATGAGATCACCCCTCATTCTCCAACAATCCAAGGAATAGAGTCGTAACCTGCTCAACTTCTTCCTATAGCTCAGGCCCTCGAGTCCCGGCAACATCCTCGTAAATGTAAAGTGTCTTGCCATTAATTGTCCATTTTCCCCTTATATTCAACCTGCCGATGGCAGCCTCGCCAACAGTATCTTTTTGTCTTTTCTGTTATTTTTAGTGTGTTTATCCTTTACCGCACGATGTCTAAAGCCAATCTGAGAAGGGTGTCACCCTAAAAGGCATACTCGACCTGGGAACCAGGCAATAGCAACACCCACCATTGCTATGGCGGCACAAGAGTGGGAGATAGATGCATAGAGTTATAGAGTGATAGAGTGAGGAAACAGGCCCTTCAGCCCAACTTGTCCACACCGGCCAACATGTCCCAGCTACACTGGTCCCACCTGCCTGCGTTTGGTCCATATCCCTCCAAATTTGTCCTATCCATGTACTTGTCTAACTGTTTCTTAAACGTTTGGATAGTCCCAGCCTCAACCAACTCTCAAGTCACAGAGAGGTCTTTCAGTTAACATCTTTCTCTCTGTTTTATTGAGAGATGATGCCAGTGATGTTCTGCTGGGAATTCCCTTCAGTACCATTATTCATCTTCTTGTTCCCTCTGATCATCATCCCACACTTCTGTCACTCAGGTTCTGGGTGTCATGCTGTTCCTCATCAGGGATGGCTGTTATCTTCAAATCGCTAATTTGTGCAACATACTGTGCACAACAGTGTAGTCTTTACATGCGCTTACTGTCTACTGCAGCACAACCCTAGAGTGATGCAAATGCTCAAATTTCATTTTGGAAGACTAATGATATTTATCATAACGATTCTGGTGCTTGTATGGTTATGCAGAATAAAGGGTTCTTCTGATGACCCACAACACCAGGTCACTGAGGCAGTGAGAATCCAAACAGTGCATATATTGAGTGAAAAAGGGCTCCCCAGGGAAATTAGTGGAAATGTTCAGTCATAGAGTAATAAAGCGTGGAAGCTCAGGCGCTTCGGCCCAACTAGGCCCACACCGACGAACATGTCCCATCTACACTAGTCCCACCTGCCTACATTGGGCTCATATCCTTCTAAACCTATCCTATCCGATCCAGTGTATTTTAAACTGTGATAGTACCTGCCTCAACTACCTCCCCTGGCAGCTCACTCCATACACCAACTACCCGTTGTGTAAAAAAAGTTGCCCCACAGGTTCCTATTAAATCTTTCCTCCCTTACCTTAAACCTACAGTGCCCTCCATAATGTTTGGGACAAAGACCCATCATTTATTTATTTGCCTCCGTATACCACAATTTCAGACTTGTAATAGAAAACAAAATCACATGTAGTTAAAGTGCACATTATCAGATTTTAATAAAGGCAATTTTTATACATTTTGGTTTCACCATGTAGAAATGACAGCAGTGTTTATGCATACCCCCCCCCCCCCCCTCCTCATTTCGGGGCACCATAATATTTTGGACAGCAATGTCATGTTAATGAAAGTAGTCATGTTTAGTATTTTGTTGCATATCCTTTGGATGCAATGACTGCTTGAAGTCTGCGATTCATGGACATCACCAGTTGCTGGGTGTCTTCACTGGTGATGCTCTGTCAGGCCTGTATTATGCTTGTTTTGGGGGCTAGACCCCTTCAGTCTACTTTTCAGCATATAAAAGCCATGCTCAATTGGGTTCAAATCGGGTGATTGACTTGGCCACTCAAGAAATGACAATTTTTTAGCTTTGAAAAACTCCTTTGTTGCAGCAAATAGGATGTGTCTATACACTTCAGAATTCATTATGCTACTACCATTAGCAGTTGTATCATCAATGAAGATTAGTGAGCCAGTACCTTCAGCAGCCATACATGCCCAGGCCATAACACCCCCCAAACCGTGTTTCACATATGTGGTGGTATGCTTTGGATCTTGGGCAGTTCCTTCTCTCCTCCATACTTTGCTCTTGCCATCACCCTGATATAAAGTTAAGCTTCATCTCATCTGTCCACAAGACCTTTCTTCCAGAACTGTGGTTGCTCCTTTAAGTACTTCTTGGCAAACTGTAACCCGGCCATCCTATTTTTGCAGCTAACCAGTGGTTTGCATCTTGCGGTGTAGCCTCTGTATTTCTGTTCATGAAGTCTTCTGCAGACAGTGGTCATTGACAAATCCACACCTGACTCCTGAAGAGTGTTTCTGATCTGTCGGATAGGTGTTTGGGGATTTTTCTTTACTATAGAGAGAATTCTTCTGTCAAAATTTGACAATGTGCACTTTAACCGCATGTGATTTTTTTCTATTACAAATCTCAAATTGTGGAGATCTGAGGCAAATAAATAAATGAAGGGTCTATGTCATTTGATTTGTGATTCCTCTACTCTGGGTAAGTCTCTGTGCATGTATCCTATCTATTCCCCTCATGATCATATACACCTCTATAATATCACCCCTCATCCTCCTGTGCACCAACGAATAAAGTCCTCTCCCTATAGCTCAGACACTTGAATCGCGGCAGCATCTTCGTAAATTTTCACTGGATTTTTTCCCAGCTTAACAACATCCTTCCCATAGCAGGAAGACTAAAACTGAACATAATAATCCAAATGTGGACTCACCATTGTCTTGTACAACTGTAACATAATTTCTGTACTCAATACCATGACTGATGAAGGTCAATGTGCGGAAAGCCTTCTTGGCCACCCTATCACCTGTGATATCACTTTCAAGGAACAGTGTACCTGCTTTGCTCTATAACACACCCAAGAGCCCTGTCATTCACTGTGACTCCTGGCCTGGTTTGACCTCAAAATGCACACTTCGCACTTGTCTGCATTCAGCTCAATTAACCATTCCTCAGTACACCTGTCCAACTGAACAAGATCCTGCTGTAATTTTTGATAACCTTCTTCGCCATCTACTATGCCACAGACTTATGTGTCATCTGCAAACTTGCTAATCTTGCCTTCTAAATTCTCATCCAAATCGTTGATATGGCCGCAAACAACAAAGGACCCAAAAAGCTCTCTGAGGAACATTTCTAGTCACCAGCCTCCAGTCCAAAAAACAACCTTCCACCATCATCCGCTGCTTCCTTCCACAAGAAACTGCAGATACTGAAATCTTGTGCAAAAAGAACATGGATAGGCAATGTTTCGGTTTAGGACCTTTCTTCAGAGTCCTGACGTGAAACATCGCCTATCTGTGTACTCCTGAGATGCTGCCTGACCCACTAAATTACTCCAGCACTTTTGTGTTTTTTGCTCCAGCACTTGTAGACTGATCCCTGCTCACTACCCTCCAGTCTCTGTCTCCATCTTCACCCTTCCTTTCTCCAGGTGACTATTATCTACTAACTCACCCTCACCCCTTCATCTCTCCTCTTTATACTGGTCATCTTCCCTCTACTCTCAGTCCTGATGCAGGGCCTTGACACAAAAAGCCAACAGTTCCTTTCCATCCACAAATGCTGCTTAACCCGTTTGGTTCCATCAGCAGCTTGTATTTGGCTCTGGACAGACTGGATGAAGAAAGATGGTTTTGATGTCTGAGGAGTTCAGCACTAGTGGCTACATTGTAAGGATCAGGGATGAGCCAGGTGGGAATGAGAAGTTTCTTCACCCAGAGAGGGGTGAACTTGAGGAATTATCTACCACAGAACAGAGGTGATGACTTTGTTGCAAGAAGGAATTAGATTTTGCCTTTTGGGCAAAGATATCAAGGAATGTGGGAAAGGAGCAGCACCTGGGTACTAAAGCTGGATGATGATGTATGATCATAGTTAGGGGGTCAGATAGGCGATTCTGTGGACGCAGTCAGGAGACCCGGTTGGTAGTTTGCCTCCCTGGTGCCAGGGTCTGGGATGTGTCTGAACGTGTCCAAGATATCCTGAAATGGGAGGGAGAGGAGCCCGAGGTCGTGGTACATATAGGTACCAATGACATAGGTAGAAAAAGAGAAGAGGTCCTGAAAGGAGAATTTAGGGAGTTAGGAGGAGGGTTAAGGAGAAGGACCGCAAAGGTAACAATCTCTGGATTACTGCCTGTGCCACGCGACAGTGAGAGTAGGAATGGAGCGAGGTGGAGGATAAATGCGTGGCTGAAGGACTGGTGCAGAGGGCAGGGATTCAAGTTTCTGGATCATTGGGACCTCTTTTGTGGAAGGTGTGACCTGTACAAAAAGGACGGGTTGTACTTGAACACGAGGGGGACCAATATCCTGGCAGGAAGATTTGCAATGGCTACTGCGGAGACTTTAAACAAGAACGGTTGGGGGGAGGGACTCAAATAGATAAAGCTAGTAGACAGTGTGTGAGGCAGGAGGCAGAGAAGGGAAGCACCCAGACCCAACATGTAGGGGGGGAAAGAAGAAAAAATAAAATAAACAGAGAATAAGAGGTGGTGGGTTTCTTAAATGTGTGAGCAGAGAGACAGAGGGGTGTAAAATGAGGGTAGAAGCAATAGGTAGCAAGGTGAAAAGTAAAAGTGGCAGGCAGACAAATCCAGGGCAAAAATCATAAAGGGCCACTTTTCAACATAATTGTATAAGGGGTAAGAGCGTTGTAAAAACAAGCCTGAAGGCTTTGTGTCTCAATGCAAGAGCATTCGTAATAAGGTGGATGATTTGAATGTGCAGATAGCTATTAATGATTATGATATAGTTTGGATCACGGAGACATGGCTCCAGGGTGATCAAGGCTGGGAGCTGAACATCCAGGGATATTCAATATTCAGGAGCGATAGACAGAAAGGAAAAGGAGGTGGGGTAGCTTTGCTGGTTAGAGAGGAGATTAACACAATGGAAAGGAAGGACATTAGCTTGGAGGATGTGGAATCGATATGGGTAGAGCTGCGAAACACTAAGGGGCAGATAACGCTAGTGGGTGTTGTGTACAGGCCACCTAACAGTAGTAGTGGAGTTGGGGATGGCATCAAACAGGAAATTAGAAATGCGTGCAACAAAGGTAAAACAGTTGTAATGGGTGACTTCAATCTACATATAGATTGGGTGAATCAAATTGGCAGGGGTGCTGAGTAAGAGGATTTCTTAGAATGTATGCTGGATAGTTTTCTAAACCAACATGTAGAGGAACCAACGAGAGAGCAGGCTATTCTAGACTGGGTATTGAGTAATGAGGAAGGGTTAGTTAGCAGTCTTGTTGTGCATGGCCCCTTGGGCAAGAGTGACCATAATACGGTTGAGTTCTTCATTAGGATGGAGAGTGACATTGTTAATTCAGAAACAAGGGTTCTGAACTTAAAGAAAGGTCACTTTGAGCATATGAGACGTGAATTGGCCAAGATTGACTGGCAATTGATTCTTAAAGGGTTGACAGTGGATATGCAATGGAAGGCATTTAAAGATTGCATGGATGAACTACAACAATTGTTCATCCCAGTTTGGCAAAATAATAAATCAGGGAAGGTAGTGCATCCGTGGATAACAAGGGAAATCAGGGATAGTATCAAAACAAAAGATGAAGCGTACAAATTAGCCAGAAAAAGCAGCCTACCAGAGGACTGGGAGAAATTCAGAGTCCAGCAGAGGAGGTCAAAGGGCTTAATTAGGAAAGGGAAAATAAATTATGAAAGAAAACTGGCAGGGAACATAAAAACTGACTGCAAACATTTTTATAGATATGTGAAGTGAAAGAGAGTAGTTAAAACAAATGTAGGTCCCTTGCAGTCAGAAACAGGTGAATTGATCATGGGGAACAAGGACATGGCAGACCAATTGAATAACTACTATGGTTCTGTCTTCACTAAGGAAGACATAAATAATCTGCCGGAAATAGCAGGGGACCGCGGGTCAAATGAGATGGACGAACTGAGTGAAATCCAGATTAGTCGGGAAGTGGTGCTAGGTAAATTGAATAGATTAAAGGCCGATAAATCCCCAGGGCCAGATAGGCTGCATCCCAGAGTACTTAAGGAAGTAGCCCCAGAAATAGTGGATGCATTAGTGATAATTTTTCAAAACTCCTTAGATTCTGGAGTAGTTCCTGAGGATTGGAGGGTAGCTAATGTAACCCCACTTTTTAAAAAGGGAGGGAGAGAGAAAATGGGGAATTACAGACCAGTTAGTCTAACATCGGTAGTGGGGAAACTGCTAGAGTCAGTTATTAAAGATGGGATAGCAGCACATTTGGAAAGTGGTGAAATCATTCGACAAAGTCAGCATGGATTTACGAAAGGTAAATCATGTCTGACGAATCTTATAGAATTTTTCGAGGATGTAACTAGTAGAGTGGATAAGGGAGAACCAGTGGATGGTTATATCTGGACTTTCAGAAGGCTTTCGACAAGGTCCCACATAAGAGATTAGTATACAAACTTAAAGCACACGGTATTGGGGGTTCAGTATTGATGTGGATAGAGAACTGGCTGGCAAACAGGAGACAAAGTGTAGGAGTAAACGGGTCCTTTTCAGAATGGCAGGCAGTGACTAGTGGGGTACCGCAAGGCTCAGTGCTGGGACCCCAGCTATTTACAATATATATTAATGATTTGGACAAGGGAATTGAATGCAACATCTCCAAGTTTGCGGATGACACGAAGCTGGGGGCAGTGTTAGCTGTGAGGAGGATGCTAGGAGGCTGCAAGGTGACTTGGATAGGCTGGGAGAGTGGGCAAATGCATGGCAGATACAATATAATGTGGATAAATGTGAGGTTATCCACTTTGGTGGCAAAAACAGGAAAGTAGACTATTATCTAAATGGTGGCCGATTAGGAAAAAGGGAGATGCAACGAGACCTGGGTGTCATGGTACACCAGTCATTCAAAGTAGGCATGCAGGTGCAGCGGGCAGTGAAAAAACGAATGGTATGTTAGCATTCATAGCAAAAGGATTTGAGTATAGGAGCAGGGAGGTTCTACTGCAGTTGTACAGGGTTTTGGTGAGACCACACCTGGAGTATTGCGTACAGTTTTGGTCTCCAAATCTGAGGAAAGACATTCTTGCCATAGAGGGAGTACAGAGAAGGTTCGCCAGACTGATTCCTGGGATGTCAGGACTTTCATATGAAGAAAGACTGGATAGACTCGGCTTGTACTCGCTAGAATTTAGAAGATTGAGGGGGGATCTTATAGAAACTTACAAAATTCTTAAGAGGTTGGACAGGCTAGATGCAGGAAGATTGTTCCCGATGTTGGGGAAGTCCAGGACAAGAGGTCATAGTTTAAGGGTAAAGGAGAAATCCTTTAGGACCGAGATGAGAAAAACATTTTTCACACAGAAAGTGGTGAATCTCTGGAATTCTCTGCCACAGAAGGTAGTTGAGGCCAGTTCATTGGATATATTTAAGAGTGAGTTAGATGTTGCCCTTGTGGCTAAAGGGATCAGGGGGTATGGAGAGAAGGCAGGTACAGGATACTGAGTTGGATGATCAGCCATGATCATATTGAATGGCGGTGCAGGCTCGATGGGCCGAATGGCCTACTCCTGCACCTATTTTCTATGTTTCTATGAAAGGTGGAGCAGACTCAAAAAGCCACTGGGCCTTGAGCACTGCTCCTACCTTCCATGCTTTACTGCGGGCATTTTGAGTTTCTTATTCAGCCACTTGAGCTATCATGTCAATGCCTGTTTTCTGGTAATGCTCTCCTCCTTTATCCCGATAACTCTACAACGCACATCTTCAACTATATACCCAATTGCCATTTGAAGTTATATTAAAGGTGCTTCAGTGATACTTTGCTGAAAGGATGGTTGAGGCAGCTTTATTATAACTTCAAATGGGAAATGTGAGACCTCACCTCACCTCACCTTATAAAAATAACTACGTGTTTGTATAACTTCACTTGTTTTGTCAATCACCTTATATCTGCAGGGCTGCCAACATTGGGTGAGAGTTGAGAGTGAGAGATTGCGAGGGAGCGTAGCGACCGAGGGGGGAGGGCGTGAGAGGGGGGTAGGGAGCTTTGCATTTTTCAGCTTGAAATTGTGCAACCTGGTGCATACTGTAGCGAGTCTTTTAACTTACACTTGAATGCAACATTTATGCTTCAAATTGGATTAGGTATGAATAAGGTTAGGCTAAATTACATTCCTAATAACATTCCACAGTAGAGCCAGGCTCTGATTAACAGGTGCAGCACATGAATGACCTTGGTATATTCATGTATGGAAATCAGATTATAATTCATGCTGTTATGCATATATATAGAGAAACAAAAACATAGAAACAAGGCAAGAGGAATCAGACTTCCATCACTGTTCTGCACAAATAAATCAATCAACCTTACCCTTAGACTAAAGAAACAAGACGAAAATAATGCCACATATTCAACCGTATATGGGTCAATGAAATTAAGATATATATGTAAAACATATATATGGAAACAGGTCCACAAAAATGCTGGAGAAACTCAGCGGGCGCAGCAGCATCTATGGAGCGAAGGAAATAGGCAACGTTTCGGGCCGAAACCCTTCTTCAGACTTCAGACTTCGGCCCGAAACGTTGCCTATTTCCTTTGCTCCATAGATGCTGCTGCGCTCGCTGAGTTTCTCCAGCATTTTTGTGTACCTTCGATTTTCCAGCATCTGCAGTTCCTTCTTGAACACGATGGAAACAGGTCCTTCGGCACACCAAGTCCACACCGACCAGCAATCTACCATACACCAGTTGTATCCTGCACACCAGGGACAATTTACAGAAGCCAATTAACCCACAAACCTGCACTTGGATGTGGAAGAAACCGGAATATCCAGAGAAAACTATGTGGTTATAAGGAGAATGTACAAATACTGTACGGACAGCACCCGTAGTCAGGATCAAATCTGGATCTGTGGTGCTGTAAGGCAGCAACTCTACCGCTACACCACCATGCCACCTCATTAAATTATTTTTTCTGTAATATATTTATTATGGTGTCACGTCAATAAAGATGAACACATGATTCTGATTTCTGTCCTTAGTTGGTTAACACACATCTGCAGTCATTGGGTTTTATGGCTGGTTTTCAACCTCTTCAGTCTGAAAGTCTCGACCCGAAACATCACCTATTCTTTCTCTCCAGAGATGCTGCCGGTCCTACTGAGTTATTCCAGTTTTTAGTGTCTATCTTCAGTTTAAACCACCATCTGCAGTTCCTTCCTACACTCTTTGTTAAGCGTAACAGGTCCTGTTCTCATAATATTATTCACCTCAACTAAGTCTTTTCTTCACCTCCGTTGCTGCAGGGAATATAATCCCAGTTATCAAATCTTTCTTCAAAGTGAAAAAAAAATTCCAGCCCTGCCAAATCGCCAAAAATTCCAGCTCTGTTCATAAATCACCCCTGTTCCTCTCCAGGGCAATTGCACCCTTTCTAGTGTGTCATAGTCTTACAGCATGGAAATAGGCCCTTCATCCCAACATGTCCATGCAGATCAAGATGCCCCATCTAAACTAGTCCCATTTATCCGCATTTGGCCCATATCCCTTAACACCTTGTGTGTGTAAGGGTGCGTGTTAGGTTGTGTGTGAGAGTATGTGTCAGTGAAGCGGCGACAACACCCAGAGTGAGCGGAGACTTGGCGATGTCCGGGGAGCATTTCCCTCTCTCCCCCCCCCCCCTCCCCAGGAATGGGGGCCGGCCCAGGTGCTCTGTGTCCAGCTGAGGCCCGGGGGAGGTGAGGGTCAGTGACCCGGAGTTCTGGGGGAGGTGAGGGACAGTGACCCGTGGATCGGGAATCGGAGCGGAGCTATAGCCTGAGATTCATCCCCGCGGCTCCGGAGGCGGCCCCGATGCCCCCACTCACCCGGTCCGCTCCTGGCTTCGGGCCGGGGTTAAAACTCCATGCGGTGTGGACAGAGTGGCCGACGGACACAGAGCCACCGGAGGTGAGGGTGGGAGGTGTGAGCGGTGCCTCAGGGGTCGGTGCTGGGACCACCACCGTGTCTCACCTATCACACCATCTGCACGGGAATGTGAATGCGGATGGCAGCATCTATAGAGTGGTAGACAAAAATGCTGGAGAAATGCTTGAGTCTGAAGAAGGGTCCAACTCAGACATAGATGCCGCCTCACCCGCTGAGTTTCTCCAGCATTTTTGTCCACATTGCCATTTTAAATAGTGTGCGATGGGCTTAAGCCTATTGCTCGTTCTTTACGGGGAACCCACCGACAGAAAACTATTCTCATTGGTGAGTGTGGAGGAGTGCGAGTTTATTTATTTATTTGTATATATTTTTTAATGTTTTTTTGAGGGTGAGTACTTCCGTCATCAGCGTGAGAGCGTGAGAATTTTGTCAAATGCGTGGGTTTCATGCTCAATGCGTGATAGTTGGCAGCCTTGTATCTGTGCCATTTACATATCAATCATATTGTAACATAAACTGTTTCTTATTCAAAATCTTTAGTGATTATGAACAGCGCTGTTAATTCTCCCCTTTACTCTCTCCATTGCAAGGAGAACAGTGCTAGCTTCTCCGGACTCTCCACATTGCTTAAATTCCCCATCCTGTGTAACATAACATACCAGCGTGTTGGGTTAGAAGTTATGAGGTTGTAGAAACAGCTTTATGAATTCCTCACAAAGGTCTTAAATTGTGTTGAGAAATAGTAGTCAAATTTTGCTTTAAGTTCTGCAAGGAGTGACATTTAAGCATCTGGACTCAGTTCTGAGTGAGCTTTCATAATATATATGGTTTACAAATGCTTTGAATATTTTTCATATTTCCGTAGATCTGTGGTTAACATTATTGAACTGCCGGGACAAACCTCCATTTCTGATATTCCCTCAGTCCATAACTTATCACATTTACATCCTCTCCTTCTCTACCCCTGCATCTCCAACCTGTTGCCAGTTCTAGCAGGCGTGGCATTCTCACACTCCTGCAGCTGATTGTTTTGTTAGTTGATTTTTGAAGAAATCTTCTCATGGGAAGGGAATGAAGAAAGTGGAATCAAACTGCATTACAGTCACAATGTTACACCATGCTTATGATGACAAACCAAGTTTGATGGCAATTCAGGGATACTCACAAGCAAATGCTAGAATATCTGTTGCGTTTTAAACCAAGTATTTCAATGTAATCAGGCAGCAGAGACTTTCAGAAAGCTCCATACTTTTTGGTATTGCAACACCTTAATGCTCTCTGTGAAAATCATATCATGACAGTGAACTTTAAGTGTTGGGCTTCCCTGTGCCATGCTAAGCTGAAACTGATAACCTTTCCAGCATTGAGGGAGTGCTCATAGAAACATAGAAACATAGAAAGTAGGTGCGAGAGTAGACCACCAGGTCCGTCGAGCCCGCACCGCCACTCGCTCATGGCTGAACACTAAACAGACACACTTACCCACAAACAGTAGACACAAGACACAGAACACAAGACACTACCCTCCCCTTTATACCGCTATCACCCCTCTCCACCCCAAGAACCGCGTGATCTCCTGGGGGAGGCAAAAAAACGGATAAAAACCCAGGTCCAATTCGGGAAAAAAATCCGGGAAATTCCTCTCCGACCCCAATCCAGGCGATCGACACTTGTCCAGGAGATCACTCAGGTCTTACTATACTAACCATACCTAGGTCCATATCCCTGCCCTCTCCCCGTAGCCCCTTATCCCCTTGGCAGCTAAAAAAACATCTATTTTAGACTTAAATATATTTAACGTTTCTGCTTCCACTGCTCCCTGGGGCAGTGAATTCCATAAATTAACCACCCTCTGGGTGAAGAAGTTCTTCCTCATCTCAGTTTTAAAAGAGCCCCCCCTTATTCTGCAACTATGTCCCCTAGTTCTAGTTTCCCCGATCATTGGGAACATCCTCGGTGCATCCACCCGATCAAGGCCCCTCACGATCTTATATGTTTCAATGAGATCGCCTCTCATTCTTCTAAACTCCAAAGAGTAGAGTTCCAGCCTACTTAACCTTTCCTCATATGTCAATCCCCTCATTGCAGGAATTAATCTTGTAAACCTTCGCTGCACTGCCTCCAGGGCTAGTACATCCTTTCTTAAGTATGGACCCCAGAACTGTACACAGTATTCCAAATGTGGTCTCACTAATACTGTGTACAGCTGCAGCAAGACCTCCGTGTTTTTATACTCAATCCCCCTAGCAATAAAGGCCAAAACTCCATTGGCCTTCCTGACTGCTTGCTGCACCTGCATACTAACTTTTAGTGATTCATGTACTACTACCCCTAGATCCCTTTGCGTTGCATTACAACGCAGCTCCTCCTCATTTAGAAAATAACTTGCCCTATCATTTTTTTTCCCAAAGTGAATGACTTCACATTTATTAGTATTAAATTTCATCTGCCAAGTTGTTGCCCACTCACCTAGCTTATCTATATCTTTTTGCAGACTCTTCCTATCCTCCTCATCCCCTACTTTTCCTCCCATTTTTGTATCGTCCGCAAATTTTGATATATTACACTTGGTTCCCTCCTCCAAATCATTTATATAAATTGTGAACAACTGGGGTCCCAGCACCGACCCTTGCGGAACCCCGCTAGTTACCGGTTGCCATCCCGAGTATGAACCATTTATCCCCACTCTCTGCTTCCTATTTGTTAGCCAATCCTCTACCCATGCTAATATATTACCCCCAATCCCATAATTTTTTATTTTTAGCAATAGTCTCTTATGTGGCACCTTGTCAAAAGCCTTTTGGAAGTCCAAGTATACCACATCCACCGGTTCCCCTTTATCCACCCGGGTTGTTACTTCCTCAAAGAATTCGAGCAGATTCGTTAAACAGGACTTCCCCTTCACAAAACCATGCTGGTTCTGTCCGATGAAGTCATGTTTATCCAAGTGCCCCGTTAGTGTTTCTTTAATAATTGTCTCTAACATTTTACCCACCACCGATGTTAGACTAACCGGTCTATAGTTACCCGCCTTCTGTTTACTTCCTTTTTTAAATATAGGTGTTACATTGGCCATTTTCCAATCCACTGGGACCGTTCCTGCCTCCAGGGAGTTTTGGAAAATTATCACCAATGCATCCACAATCCCCACCGCTATCTCCCTCAAGACCCTTGGATGTAATCCATCAGGCCCAGGGGATTTATCCTCCCTCAGTCTCATTAATTTCCCTAATACCACCTCCTTGGTGATCTTAATAATATTTAGCTCCTCCATTCCTACCGCCCCCTGTTTATCCAGCGTTGGAATATTTTTTGTGTCTTCTATGGTGAAGACTGATACAAAATACTCGTTTAATGCCTTTGCCATTTCCATGTTCCCCACCAACAACTCTCCAGTCTCACCCTCCAATGGACCAACGTTCACCTTAGCCACCCTTTTTCTTTTATATAGCTATAAAAACTCTTACTATTAGTTTTTATGTTGTTCGCTAAATTCCTTTCATAGTCTATTTTCCCCGTCTTAATTAATCTCTTAGTTATTTTTTGCTGACCTTTAAATGCTTCCCAATCCTCTACCCTCCCACTATCTCTGGCTACCTTATATGCCCTTGCCTTCAGCCGAATACTATCCTTTATAGTTTTACTGAGCCATGGCTGACTGTTCTTACCCTTACCCCTTTTTTTCTTCATAGGAATAAATTTTTCTTGAAGGTTATACAGTAGATCCTTAAACGTACTCCACTGCTCATGTACCGTCTTATTCTTGAGTCTGCTATCCCAGTCAACTTTGATCAGCTCAGTCCTCATACCTTCATAATCCCCCTTATTTAGACTAAGCACCCTAGCCTGAGTTTCAACCTGCTCCCCTTCTATTTGAATATGGAATTCGACCATATTGTGGTCACTTGTTCCCAACGAGTCCCTAACTATGACATTTTTAATTAATCCTGCTTCATTACACAGGACCAGATCCAAGATTGCCTCCCCCCTTGTCGGTTCTGTGACATACTGTTCCAGGAACCCGTCTCTAATACATTCTATAAACTCTTCCTCTAGTCTACCCTGCCCAGTTTGGCTTGCCCAATTAATATGAAAATTGAAGTCCCCCATGATTACAGCAGTTCCCTTTTTACATGCGTCAACTATTTGCAGATTTATGTTCTGACTAACAGCGTCACAGCTATTTGGAGGTCTATAAATTACACCCACTAGTGTTTTTTTCCCCTTGTTATTCTCTATCTGTACCCAAGCTGTTTCACTATCCTGATCCTTCAACGCAATATCCTTCCTCTCTATTGCCGTTATTCCCTCCCTTATTAAAAGGGCCACCCCTCCTCCCTTTCTTTCCTGTCTATCTTTTCTAATTGTCGAGTACCCCTCTATATTTAACTCCCAGTCCTGATCCCCTTGCAGCCATGTCTCCGTAATGGCCACGATATCATAACTATATATACTTAATTGCACCGTTAATTCATTTATCTTATTTCGAATACTCCGTGCATTTAGATAAAGCACTTTCAGATGATTTTTACTACCCTTCCTTTCCGTTTTTGCCCCTTTTACATCTAGAGCTTTATCTTCACACATTCTGGATCCTCCTGTCACATTTTGATTTTCCGTTTCCCCACTGATACCCTGCTCTATTTCCTCTACCCCTGCCGTTATTACCCCCCTTGATACCTCCCCCCCGCTACTTAGTTTAAAGACCTCTCTACTGCCCTAGTTATATGATTTGCCAGGACCCCAGTCCCAGCACCGTTCAGGTGAAGTCCGTCCTTACAGAACAGATCCCCCCTGTCCCAGTACTGGTGCCAGTGGCCCAAGAAACCAAACCCATTTTTCCCACACCAGTCTTTGAGCCACGCATTCAGCTTTTTAATTTTACGTACCCTCGCCGATTTGGCCCGTGGCTCAGGTAGCAATCCGGAGATCAGTACCCTCGAGGTTCTGCTTTTTAATTTATTCCCTAACTGCTCAAACTCCTTCAGCAGATCCTCCTTCCTCATCCTTCCTATGTCATTGGTCCCCACATGGACCACGACCACTGGATCCTCCCCCTCCCTCTGCAAATTTCTCTCCAGCATCGCAGAGATATCCTTAACCCTAGCACCGGGTAGGCAACACAGCCTTCGGGACATGTTCTGCTGGCCGCAGAGAACCTTATCTACCCCCCGAATAATACTATCCCCTATCACAACGGCATTTCTTCTAACTCCCCCCTCTTGAATGGCCCCCTGATCCATGGTGCTGCAGCCAGGTTGCTCATCCCTCCCACAGCCCCTGATCCCGTCCTCACATTGAGTAAGAGCCTCGGTCATGCTCGTCAGGGACAAGGGCTGTGGCTCCTGCCGCATCTCCTCCTGGTTCCCCCTACCTGCCTCGCTTATGGCCACACCTTCCTTTCCTTGCTCACTAACTACTGAATTAGTTAAACTGGTCGGTGTGACCATCCCCTGGCACAAAACATCCAGGTAATACTCCCCCTCCCTGATGTACCGCAGCGTATGAAGTTGGGTCTCCAGCTCATCAATGCGGAGCTCGAGTTCCGCTAGCCTCAAACACTTACTGCAGCTGTAGGGATCATCTACATCAATGGTGTCGACAAATTCCCACATCTCACAGTATTGGCACATCTCCTGGCCGCCCATCTTATATAAGTAATTAACTGGTCCTATTTAAGAATCCCCTACCCGGATTACTGTATTGATACACCCCTTATTTATATAATCCTACCTCCTATAAATGGGAAAGTACTCACCCCAGCCGTAAATTACCTACTGGTTTGGCTGTCTAGTGGTAATTCCGTCCGCTCTTCCTGTCTGGTCCACTGCTCCCTTGCAGTGCGTGGCAAACCTCTTAGCCTCTGTTAGCCTCTCGAGCCTGCTCACCACCCTTTTACACTAATCCCACATGAATCCTATAATGCTACAGGTTGAACACCAATTTTCCGACAACTCATTGCCCGTCCACCCCTATAATCCAGACAACATTTCGAGAGCCTAGATGAAATTCCCTGAACAGCCAAAGATGGCATTGTTAGTGACGAGCGTTCTTTCTGGTTAAATTCCTCCATCGTGAAATAATCTACTATGCTCTCACTCTTCCTCCTAAAGGGCCTGTCCCACTTGGACGACCTAATCCATGAGTTTAGAAGACCCTAGACGAGTTGAAAAAAATGTCAAGGTTGTGTTGACTCGCCAAAGTAAAAGACCTCCTACGACTATGTCTACGACCTCCTACGACTATGTCTACGACTTCCTACGACTCCCCTCGACCTCAGTCTTCCACACCTAAGACCAACTATGACTAGCTACGAGTGGAAAATGATAACATGATAAAAATGTCATTTTTGCATTTTTTTTCTCGGGCCAGTTACTAACCAACGACTACCCACGACTACCTATGACTACCATCACGACCTACTACGACCTACCTACGACCTACCTACGAGTAAAAAGTATCAATTTTTTCCATGCCAACCTTTTTTTAAACTCCTGGACATTTTTGATCAGGCTGGAAAAAACGCCGTGACCTACTTGAGGCCACGAGTACGTGGAAACCACTCACGAGCATGAGGAAGAGTTACGAAGACCTCCTACGACCTCATGGCGCCCATGCTGCGAGTATGAGTCAAGGGCAAACTCGGCAGAGGTTGCCAATTAGGTCGTGAAAGTGGGACAGCGGCTTAACTGTTTCGCAAGAACAATACAATAAACCCTAATTTTAACGATCCCCTTATAATAGATGTCAGATATTGTGACTAGACCTGCCGACCCATCCATGCTCATAACGCTCCCCAGCCATTAAGAACCCTGGCTTCCGATCCCACTCCCGATTCGCAAGGTGCACCAGCAAGCACTTCTTCACTCACCCATAGGACACAAAGAGCTGGAGTAATTCCACGGGTCAGGGTCTCTGGAGAACATGGATACATGACATCAGGATCCTTTCTCAGACTGATTCAGTGGGCTGAGTTACACCAGCACTTTGTGTTGTTTCACTTTAAAGTAGGCGCCGATGCTGCTGGTCTGCATGTCACCGGACCACACGATGGGAAGAGAAGGGCTCGCTGGTGCACTTTGCGAGTCGGGAGTGGGGTCGGAAACCGGGGCTCTAAACGGCCATGGAGACGGTGGGAGCTGAGGATGGGTTGGCAGATCATTCCATTCACATTCAGTTTACATTTCATATTTGGGTTTTACTTAAGTTTATGGCACTGTGGTGCTTTAAAGACATGGGAGACGGGTCGTTAGCAGGCCAGGGGTGTATTGTCGTATCTTTATCACGTGAAGGTCGACACAAAATGCTGGAGTAACTCAGCGGGACAGGCAGCATCTCTAATAGAAGAAATTCCTTCTATCCAGAGTTGCAGTTCCTTCCTACTCATTATCACGTGACCATTGTTGGCACAGAAAAATGGATGATCCATAACATCTCTGGAACCGAGGGTGCCGGAAAATCGGTCTTCAAACTATATTTTGTTATTCTCCTAAATTCTCACTAACTTAATCCTCCCTTTTGGGGATGAGAAATAGACCATCAAGCCTGAATGACTGGGAGATTATAATGGTAATTGTATGGGACTGGGAAGTGGAACCATTGCAATTGAATTTGCCTATGATTTGTGAAATGGAATTGGAATGGGGCAGGAACAGTCCCAATGAGCTGAAGTAAAAGAAGCAATGGAGGATGAAGATGTCAATGGCTGTGCATTAATTAAGGTTTTGAGCTATGATCGGATCTCATTTCAGACTCCAGGTGCTATGACAGGAGCAGGAATCAGACTGGTGAGATGCAAAATATGAATTATGAAAATTCTGCGTGCTTCCTATTCAAAAAAAGATCAAAAGGAAATACTGTTCTGTATAATTGTGAGGGGTCTAGATAGGAAGAACTCACCTTTCTTAGTAAAGGGCCAAAAACCACAAGACAAATTGTAGAACAATTAAAGGGCAGATATATAAATGTTTTCAAATGGACAGTAGATAAGGTCCAGAACTCTTTGCCTCAAAAGGGTGGTAGAAATAGAAACCTTCACCTCAGTACTTGGAGGTGTATTTGAGGAGCCATGATCTCCGATGCAATAGAACTAGTGCTCAAAATGGGAATAGGCTAAGTGGCTCTTTTTTGAGTGCCAGTTACATGATGGGCTGAATGGCAAACATTGTCCTTGATTTGATAACTCTGTGAGGTGCTACTCACTGTTGCATCTTCAGAAAGTCCGCCTGCTATCTCCACTGTTCTTCTGTCTTCAGCGACCATCGCTTTTGCTCTGGTAACAAACTGAATAACAGACGCACTGTCCTAGAGGGCACAAACAGAAATGGATATTATTACAACGATGGCGACTTTTAAACTGAAGGGCAATACGAAGGGCTGCATGGTGGTGCAGCGGTTGAGTTGCTGCCTTACAGGTAGACTCAGGTTCGATCTCGACTATAGCTGCTGTCTGTATGGAGGTGGTACGTTCTCCCCATGACTGTGTGGGTTTTCTCCGAGATCTTCGGTTTCTCCCACACGCCAAAGACGTACAGGTTTGCAAGTTAATTGGCTTGGTATAACTGTACATAGTCCCTGGTGTGTGCAAGATAGTGCTAATGTGCGGGGATCGCTGGTCAGTGCGGACTCAGTGGGCCGCAGGGCCTGTTTCCGCACTGTATCTCTAAACCAAACGCATTTCAACACCTGGCCTTCTTCCTCAAATTGTAACATTCCAATCACAGCCACTATCTGTAAAAGGATCTGCTAATGCGGGTAAGTAAAATCACTAGGCCAATCCTCAAAGGTGCCACTTGTCAGAATATTGTAGAATTTGCTCTCTGGGAAGTTTAGCATTGATCTTTGGTAACATTGGCCGGATCAGGAGTTAGTCATTAATTTAAATATTCTGAGTAGGTGCCCCGTACATTTCTATTGTAGCATGTAAGCACCGTCCGTGGGCTTCACCACCTGACTTTGCATCCAGTCCACCCAGAATGAAACACTATAAACGCAAGTGTTATGGATTGAACCCATTTTGCATGAACACAGTCCACTTAAGCTGCTGAGGCAGAAAGCAGAATTCAAATTGGAAAAATTTTCCTTTTAGATTTTTGTCACATACAGAATCTGAGTATCACGTTAAGATAAACTGTTGGGTTGAAACGGAGAGAATATTATCAGCACAAATCCGACTGTAATTAAATCAAGAGAGCTTGATAGTGATAGTGAATCTTTACAGCAAAAGTGGAGGCCATTTGGCCCATTTTGTCAAGACTAGCTTTATTTTGCAGATTCTCCTGTTTCTCCTGATGCATCTGTTTCTCCCATTTCACAAAGATATGCGAGTTGGCAGGTTAATCAGTCACTGTGCATTTTTCCGAGTGTAGAATCTGGGAGGAAACTGATGAGATTGTGGGGAGAATAAAAATGAAATTAATGTGGGATTGGTGCAAATGGGTGGTTGATCGGTGATGCTGTCTCAGTGGCTCAAATAGCTGGTTTCTGTGCTCTGTGTTTATGGAAAGAAGAATATGGTCTGAATTGCTCTCACCTTTTTCAGTATCTCCGTATTCAGCAGCAAGTACACATCAATGTTTCTGGTTTCTTCCTTTGCTATGTAGTTTAATTCACAGTTGATGATCGAGCAGGGTCGGCCAGGTCTATCGCAATCCTGAAGGAATGAGCAAACATAGGAAACAAACTTCCATTATTCAATTAACTAACTAATCATATAACACAGTACTACCCAGACACAGTGCATAAGTCTTGTTTGCTCAGCACTAGAAAATCAAGGATATTTCAAAGTATTGTCACTTGGTTTCATGCCTTTGGTAACATGGTTTAAATCCACGTTACAGGTTAGGAAGAATTCACACCGCGAGCAGAGCAGGGAAACTTCAGGATGTGAATGAAATGAGATCTATAATTACACAACGGAATTTCAGACTCCAATTTAGATTAAATCTTCTGAAGAATGATTGATTTTGAAAACCGTGCGCATATGTTAGGTCTCAGTAAATGTAAATTGATATTATAACCCAGGATAGAGAGATGCTTTACATTTCAATGGATTGAATTGGTTGACAAAATAAACATCAAAGGCTGTAATCCTACATTTCCTGGGATACGTGAAAATCAAATTTCCACTGCCAGAAACATTCTCTGTTACGATGCTAAATCAGTAAAGTATTTCAGTTAAGTTTAATTCTATTTCTGGGCAGTGACTTTGCAAAGGACATCAAGGCATGGAAAACGTTACTTGAATGCAGAAGTGAGAAGTTTCAGCTGTCCAGTGAGATTAGAGAAGATAGGATTATTCTCCAAGGAGCAGCCATTTAATTTACACAAAATGGTGATTTACAATGTTCAATTCATCTAGTCTTTGGGATCTTTGCAATGCAGGAGAAAAAAAATCAGAACACACAGTGTCAAACTACCCAAACAGGAGGAGAAATCCCTCACAAAGAGCACCCGGTCAGAATTGAATCAGAGTCCATAAAGCCAGTAACAGCAGCTACAACGGCACCAGCTCCACCACACACACGAAACAATTTTCACTTATATCAAACCAATTAGCCCACAGACGTGTACATTTTTGGAGTGTGGGAAGAAACCAGAGATCCAAGTTCAAGTTACATTTATTGTCACATGGACCAATTGGTAGTGAGATTTGAGTTACCATACAGCCATTCGAATAAAAATAACAAAATACACGATAGGATTCAACATGAACATCCCCACACAGCACAATCAACGTTCCCACTGTGAGGGAAGGCAATAAAGTTCAGTCATCTTCCTCTTTGTTCACCCGTGGTCGGGGCCTTTGAGCCCTCCGCAGTCGCCGCTACGGACGGCCCGATGTTCAGGCCCTCTCACCGGGATGATCAGAGCTCTGGCGTCGGAACGGAAGAACACACTCCGTGGCTTGGAGTTTCAAAATCAGCCACTTCCTACCAGTCCACAGGCCAAGCTGGGCGGAGCTTCAACACTGGCGACCCCCGGCAAAAGATCCCTAGAAGCTAGAAGCTCTGCAAATCACAGCTCCACGGTGTTAAAGTCAGCAGGCCCAACACTCCGGAGATACAACGCAGGCGATCCCCGGCAAGCCATCGTCCTGCTCCGCGATGGAATTCAGTGCTGCGGCGTCGCTGAAGCTCTGGCCGGTCTCCGGCAGGAAAGCGATCCTGGAGAAAACCCACGTAGGTCACGTACAAACTCCATGCAGAGAAGCACCAGTAGTCAGCATTGAAACTGGGTCACCGGCGCTGTAAGGCGGTTTAATGTAAAGGCATATACATATTCATGTGTATGTTAATGAGTTGGTGTTCAATATGAGCAGGGAATGATGGGTAATAAATCTCTAGTTCTTCATTCTGCCGTCCGGAATATAACAAAATTGGCGACGACGATGGGATAGAGTTTGTGAACTCATCCTTTAAATACAGTGCAGGACTGTTTTGCAACATGCAGTATTGTTTAACATTTTAAACAGTAAATACGGAGCTGTGTGGCAGTTGTTTGCAAACTGGACATGATTGGTCGCAGATCCTTCTATGCATGGGACTGTAGTTTAAAACAGCAGCTGTACAAATCTTCGAGAGTTTGTCAGGCTATCTCTATGTTGTGTCTACATGGCGTTATTGGGATTGTATAGGATTTTAGACTTAATTTTTTTTTGAGTTCCTCAAGCTGTATAGCCTTTGTACAGGTACACAAAAATGCTGGAGAAACTCAGCGGGTGCAGCAGCATCTATGGAGCGAAGGAAATAGGTGACGTTTCGGGCCGAAACCCTTCTTCAGACTGATGGGGGGTGAGGGGGAGAAGGAAGGAAAAAGGGAGGAGGAGGAGCCCGAGGGCGGGGGGGATGGGAGGAGACAGTTCGATGGTTGAGGAAGGGGAGGAGACAGCAAGGGCTAGCAAAATTGCCATCCGGACGCAAGCTACCCATGAGGTGCTGTTCCTCCAATTTCCGGTGTTGCTCACTCTGTCAAAGGAGGAGACCCAGGACAGAGAGGTCAGATTGGGAATGGGAGGGGGAGTTGAAGTGCTGAGCCACCGGGAGTTCAGGTAGGTTATTGCGGACTGAGCGGAGGTGTTCGGCGAAACGATCGCCCAACCTCCGCTTAGTCTCACCGACGTAAATCAGCTGACATCTAGAGCAGCGGATGCAGTAGATGAGGTTGGAGGAGATACAGGTGAACCTTTGTCGCACCTGGAACGACTGCTTGGGTTCTTGAATGGAGTCGAGGGGGGAGGTGAAGGGACAGGTGTTGCATTTCTTGCGGTTGCAACGGAAAGTGCCCGGGGAGGGGGTGGTACGGGAGGGTAGGGAAGAATTGACAAGGGAGTTGCGGAGGGAGCGGTCTTTGCGGAAGGCAGACATGGGGGGAGATGGGAAGATGTGGCGAGTGGTGGGGTCACGTTGGAGGTGGCGGAAATGGCGGAGGATTATTTGTTGTATTTGCCGGCTGGTGGGGTGAAAGGTGAGGACTAGGGGGACTCTGCCCTTGTTGCGAGTGCGGGGATGGGGAGAGAGAGCAGTGTTGCGGGGTATGGAAGAGACCCTGGTGCGAGCCTCATCTATGGTGGAGGAGGGGAATCCCCGTTCCCTGAAGAGCGAGGACATTTCCGATGCCTTTGTACAGCTAAGTTTTAGGTGAGTTGCTACACCAGAACAAACAGGAAATCGGGCTTTTTGAACGGACTTTAAAAAAAAAAGAGAACGACACGATGGCAGCGTCCACGGGCTACATCGGAAACTTTTGACAAGAGTAGAGAGCTGTTCAGCTCCTATATGGAGAGAACAAACATGTTTTTCATGGCAAACAACATAATGGAGATTAGTGGTGAAGGAGAGTTGGCGACTGAAACAAATAAGGCCGTTTGCGAACGCATGAAAGCGATTCTGCTCATGGAGATCAGTCCTGAAGTGTACGACACACTCGTGAATCTCCTTGTGCCCATAAAGGCAAAAGGCGTCCCATTCAATGACATTATGAAGAAGTTGGAGGAGCACTTCAACCCAAAGCCTCTAGAAATTGCAGAAAGCTATAAATTTGGCACTAGAAACCAGAAGCAGAATGAGACAATCAATGAGTACATTGTTGCCTTGAAAAACTTAAGTTTGCACTGTAACTTTGGAACCTTTCTCGAACGCGCACTACGCAACAGATTTAGAAACATAGAAACATAGAAATTAGGTGCAGGAGTAGGCCATTCGGCCCTTCGAGCCTGCACCGCCATTCAATATGATCATGGCTGATCATCCAACTCAGTATCCCGTACCTGCCTTCTCTCCATACCCTCTGATCCCCTTAGCCACAAGGGCCACATCTAACTCCCTCTTAAATATAGCCAATGAACTGGCCTCGACTACCCTCTGTGGCAGAGAGTTCCAGAGATTCACCACTCTCTGTGTGAAAAAAGTTCTTCTCATCTCGGTTTTAAAGGATTTCCCCCTTATCCTTAAGCTGTGACCCCTTGTCCTGGACTTCCCCAACATCGGGAGCAATCTTCCTGCATCTAGCCTGTCCAACCCCTTAAGAATTTTATAAGTTTCTATAAGATCCCCTCTCAATCTCCTAAATTCTAGAGAGTATAAACCAAGTCTATCCAGTCTTTCTTCATAAGACAGTCCTGACATCCCAGGAATCAGTCTGGTGAACCTTCTCTGCACTCCCTCTAGGGCAATAATGTCCTTCCTCAGATTTGGAGACCAAAACTGTACGCAATACTCCAGGTGTGGTCTCACCAAGGCCCTGTACAACTGCAGTAGAACCTCCCTGCTCCTATACTCAAATCCTTTTGCTATGAAAGCTAACATACCATTCGCTTTCTTCACTGCCTGCTGCACCTGCATGCCTACTTTCAATGACTGGTGTACCATGACACCCAGGTCTCGCTGCATCTCCCCTTTTCCTAGTCGGCCACCATTTAGATAATAGTCTGCTTTCCTGTTTTTGCCACCAAAATGGATAACCTCACATTTATCCACATTATACTGCATCTGCCAAACATTTGCCCACTCACCCAGCCTATCCAAGTCACCTTGCAGTCTCCTAGCATCCTCCTCACAGCTAACACTGCCCCCCAGCTTAGTGTCATCTGCAAACTTGGAGATATTGCCTTCAATTCCCTCATCCAGATCATTAATATATATTGTAAATAGCTGGGGTCGCAGCACTGAGCCTTGCGGTACCCCACTAGTCACTGCCTGCCATTGTGAAAAGGACCCGTTTACTCCTACTCTTTGCTTCCTGTTTGCCAGCCAGTTCTCTATCCACATCAATACTGAACCCCCAATGCCGTGTGGTCTAGTGGATGAACGAATTCAGTCCAAACTCATGAACACTCCAGATCTCACATTCGAGAAAGCATGCAAGATTGCTACCACAATGGAGATGGCATCAAAGAACAAGCAAGTTTCATCCACCACCGACTGCAGTGGCCATTGCAGTGGCCATCCAAACATGCAGACATTTTTGCCGACAATTACACAGGAATAACAGGGTACTCTGCACACATTCGACTTAAGCAAGATGTGAAACCTGTGTATTGTGGACCAAGACCTGTACCATATGCACTAAAACAACAAGTGGAAGAACTTGACAGGTTAGAGCGGAATGGAGTACTCGTGAGGACAGACCAGAGTAACTAGGCAACGCCAATTGTGGCTGTACCCAAGGCTGACAAAACTGTTCGACTATGTGGTGATTACAAAGTCACAATCAACCAATCCGCTGACGACGAACAATATCCGTTACCAACCTCGCAACATCTGTACGCAGAACTTAGCGGAGCAAGAGTCTTCACTAAACTGGATTTGTCTCACGCTTACGCCCAACTCAATGTCTACAAGGAAAGTCAGCGATACTTGACTATCAACACACATAAGGGCTTATATTCATATACAAAGCTGCCCTATGGCGTGAACTCCTCCCTGAAAATCTTCTAATCTGTCATGGACAAAATGTTACAAGGCATTCCGCACTGTGTGTGCAACCAGGATGACCTACTGATATTCACAGAGGGCATGGTAGAGCATCTGGAAATCCTCGAGCAAGTTCTCACACGACTGAACTGCCACAATGTCAAACTGCGACAAAGTAAATGTGCATTTGCGCAGTTAGAGGTGGTCTACCTTGGACTCAAAGTAGACGCCAGTGGACTTCGCCCTGTGACGACGGACAGGAAAAGACTATTGCTTTTGCATCCCGCACCCTATCACCGAGTGAACGCAATTATGCACAGATGGAAAAGGAAGCACTCAGCATCGCGTTTGGAATCAAGAAATTGCATCAGGTTCTTCTCGACAAACCATTCACCCTAGTGACTGATCACAAGCCACTACTAGTAATACTTGGTCCCATGTCAGCTGTAAATTCCACAGCAGCATCAAGGATGCAGCGCTGGGCAATTTTGCTGTTCCAGTATGACTACAAGGTGGAGTACAGGAGCTCCAAGTGCAACACAGTTGCAGATGTGTTGTCCTAGTTACCCCATGAGAACTCTGACGTGGGAAGTGAGAACTCAAAGTGTGGTGGGTTTATGGAACAAGCTTCCAGTGGAGGTATTTGAGGCTGATACTATTTGGGCAGGTAGCATTTAAAAGGCATTTAGACAAGTACATGGATAAGAAAGTTTAGAGGGATATGGGCCAAGCGTGGGCATATGGGACAAGTGGAGATGAGACATCATGGTCGGCATTGGCAAGTTGGGCTGAAGGGCCTGTTTCCATGCGGTATGACTCTATGACCTCTACGAGCAAAATTGGAAAGGACATGGGAACCCGCTGATTGCTCAAGTTACACACCATCCTAACCAGTCCTTCCACAATAGCAGAATAAGAACAAATATTGTAAAGTTAGAAAAGTTGAAAAATATGAGAACAAAAGCTGTTACGTGCTTAGTTTAGCTGCTAACACAAAAGGGAATCAAAATAGCTTTCTTAGGCTTATAAATAATACGCTACAAAGAGGGGGAGGGCCAACCAAGGGCCCAAAAGGAGATCTTTATATAATTGCTGAAGGTATGCATAAATATTAGCAAGTATTTTGAAATCAGCGTTTACAAATGAATATACCGTCAACAAGGGAAGGGATGGTTGTTTACATACATAGACTGAACACCGCTGAAGACTTTTTTCCCTATTTGTGTTTCAAACCATTGAGGAAGATGGCATTGCTAATTCTGGAGAATGAGGAGAAACAAATATAACAAATATCTCTGTGGGAGTACTTACAGCTGGATGTTTAGTGGGTATAGTTATGCAATTACACAACCAACTGCAATTATGGAATTTGATCCAGCTTGAATCTCACCCTGAGAGCCAGGGAATTTTAATCACATCATTTTTTGTGAACTGGCTTTAAACCGTCCTTGTCCTAATCTCTGGAATTTTCTTCTTAATCTTTATACCTTTTAAGGCATTTTTTAATAAAGAATCTCATTGACCAGGTCTTTTGTCAATTGTGCTGTTATCTTCTGGTGTGTCTGGACATCAACGATATTCCTTCCTTTTACTACCTACCTTATCATTAGTTCTGTGGAACTTGAAACCTTCCATTCATGGTTTTAGGTATAGCAAGGATGCAACTGGACTTTCATTATTGGCTGAGTATAATATGTTCAAATATTATCTGTTTATAGCAGTGTATCAGAGGATTGGCGACAGAAAATCAAAAATAGCTTTGATGGCCTTCTGACACTTCATAATCATTTTATTCTACATTTGTGAATATACAATGACCCAACATAATTCATTTCACTTTATTCACAACCATGGCCATCTCTCAATAAAGGAATCAAGCAACATTCGCCCACTAGTTTATAGCTTATATATAGTTTATAGTTATAGTCCATTCTTCTATGAATATTACATATTTATAAACTGCACCTTATCTTGCACTGCATTTACTTAACCACACTCATATCCCACCTTGGTTCCAATTGCTGATAGCCCAAACTCACCAACACTTTCCTGCCAGTCTTGGTGAAGAAAGCGAAGATTGTATGGAAGATGTTCTCTTTGTCCTGAGGTATGAAGCAAGGATCAAGGTTCTGATGGTGAGTACAATTGCCTCCCTCCTGGCCGACCTTTAAGAAAACCAAAGATAGGATTAGTGAGCTTTAGATTGTTTTTAGTCACTAGTTGGCCTGCTGAAGAGACACTATTTAACTGAAGGCTGCACTGTAAATTATTTAATACATCAGCTCAGTAGGTGCAGTTATCTTCACAAGGTGCAACAAATGCACCATTGAACATAGAACGGTACAACACAAGAACAAGCCCAACCGCCCACAATGCCCACAAGTATTAGAGACGGGTTCCTGTATTAGAGACGGGTTCCTAGAACAGTATGTCACAGAACCGACAAGGGGGGAGGCAATCTTGGATCTGGTCCTGTGTAATGAAGCAGGATTAATTAAAAATGTCATAGTTAGGGACTCGTTGGGAACAAGTGACCACAATATGGTCGAATTCCATATTCAAATAGAAGGGGAGCAGGTTGAAACTCAGGCTAGGGTGCTTAGTCTAAATAAGGGGGATTATGAAGGTATGAGGACTGAGCTGATCAAAGTTGACTGGGATAGCAGACTCAAGAATAAGACGGTACATGAGCAGTGGTGTACGTTTAAGGATCTACTGTATAACCTTCAAGAAAAATTTATTCCTATGAAGAAAAAAAGGGGTAAGGGTAAGAACAGTCAGCCATGGCTCAGTAAAACTATAAAGGATAGTATTCGGCTGAAGGCAAGGGCATATAAGGTAGCCAGAGATAGTGGGAAGGTAGAGGATTGGGAAGCATTTAAAGGTCAGCAAAAAATAACTAAGAGATTAATTAAGACGGGGAAAATAGACTATGAAAGGAATTTAGCGAACAACATAAAAACTAATAGTAAGAGTTTTTATAGCTATATAAAAAGAAAAAGGGTGGCTAAGGTGAACGTTGGTCCATTGGAGGGTGAGACTGGAGAGTTGTTGGTGGGGAACATGGAAATGGCAAAGGCATTAAACGAGTATTTTGTATCAGTCTTCACCATAGAAGACACAAAAAATATTCCAACGCTGGATAAACAGGGGGCGGTAGGAATGGAGGAGCTAAATACTATTAAAATCACCAAGGAGGTGGTATTAGGGAAATTAATGAGACTGAAGGAGGATAAATCCCCTGGGCCTGATGGATTACATCCAAGGGTCTTGAGGGAGATAGCGGTGGGGATTGTGGATGCATTGGTGATAATTTTCCAAAACTCCCTGGAGGCAGGAACGGTCCCAGTGGATTGGAAAATGGCCAATGTAACACCTATATTTAAAAAAGGAAGTAAACAGAAGGCGGGTAACTATAGACCGGTTAGTTTAACATCGGTGGTGGGTAAAATGTTAGAGACAATTATTAAAGAAACACTAACGGGGCACTTGGATAAACATGACTTCATCGGACAGAACCAGCATGGTTTTGTGAAGGGGAAGTCCTGTTTAACGAATCTGCTTGAATTCTTTGAGGAAGTAACAACCCGGGTGGATAAAGGGGAACCGGTGGATGTGGTATACTTGGACTTCCAAAAGGCTTTTGACAAGGTGCCACATAAGAGACTATTGCTAAAAATAAAAAATTATGGGATTGGGGGTAATATATTAGCATGGGTAGAGGATTGGCTAACAAATAGGAAGCAGAGAGTGGGGATAAATGGTTCATACTCGGGATGGCAACCGGTAACTAGCGGGGTTCCGCAAGGGTCGGTGCTGGGACCCCAGTTGTTCACAATTTATATAAATGATTTGGAGGAGGGAACCAAGTGTAATATATCAAAATTTGCGGACGATACAAAAATGGGAGGAAAAGTAGGGGATGAGGAGGATAGGAAGAGTCTGCAAAAGGATATAGATAAGCTAGGTGAGTGGGCAACAACTTGGCAGATGAAATTTAATACTAATAAATGTGAAGTCATTCACTTTGGGAAAAAAAATGATAGGGCAAGTTATTTTCTAAATGAGGAGGAGCTGCGTTGTAATGCAACGCAAAGGGATCTAGGGGTATTAGTACATGAATCACTAAAAGTTAGTATGCAGGTGCAGCAAGCAATCAGGAAGGCCAATGGAGTTTTGGCCTTTATTGCTAGGGGGATTGAGTATAAAAACACGGAGGTCTTGCTGCAGCTGTACACAGTATTAGTGAGACCACATTTGGAATACTGTGTACAGTTCTGGGGTCCATACTTAAGAAAGGATGTACTAGCCCTGGAGGCAGTGCAGCGAAGGTTTACAAGATTAATTACTGCAATGAGGGTATTGACATATGAGGAAAGGTTGGACTGGAACTCTACTCTTTGGAGTTTAGAAGAATGAGAGGCGATCTCATTGAAACATATAAGATCGTGAGGGGCCTTGATCGGGTGGATGCACCGAGGATAGAAACATAGAAACATAGAAACATAGAAATTAGGTGCAGGAGTAGGCCATTCGGCCCTTCAAGCCTGCACCGCCATTCAATATGATCATGGCTGATCATCCAACTCAGTATCCCGTACCTGCCTTCTCTCCATACCCTCTGATCCCCTTAGCCACAAGGGCCACATCTAACTCCCTCTTAAATATAGCCAATGAACTGGCCTCGACTACCCTCTGTGGCAGGGAGTTCCAGAGATTCACCACTCTCTGTGTGAAAAAAGTTCTTCTCATCTCGGTTTTAAAGGATTTCCCCCTTATCCTTAAGCTGTGACCCCTTGTCCTGGACTTCCCCAACATCGGGAGCAATCTTCCTGCATCTAGCCTGTCCAACCCCTTAAGAATTTTGTAAGTTTCTATAAGATCCCCTCTCAATCTCCTAAATTCTAGAGAGTATAAACCAAGTCTATCCAGTCTTTCTTCATAAGACAGTCCTGACATCCCAGGAATCAGTCTGGTGAACCTTCTCTGCACTCCCTCTATGGCAATAATGTCCTTCCTCAGATTTGGAGACCAAAACTGTACGCAATACTCCAGGTGTGGTCTCACCAAGACCCTGTACAACTGCAGTAGAACCTCCCTGCTCCTATACTCAAATCCTTTTGCTATGAAAGCTAACATACCATTCGCTTTCTTTACTGCCTGCTGCACCTGCATGCCCACTTTCAATGACTGGTGTACCATGACACCCAGGTCTCGCTGCATCTCCCCTTTTCCTAGTCGGCCACCATTTAGATAATAGTCTGCTTTCCTGTTTTTGCCACCAAAATGGATAACCTCACATTTATCCACATTATACTGCATCTGCCAAACATTTGCCCACTCACCCAGCCTATCCAGGTCACCTTGCAGTCTCCTAGCATCCTCCTCACAGCTAACACTGCCCCCCAGCTTTGTGTCATCCGCAAACTTGGAGATATTGCCTTCAATTCCCTCATCCAGATCATTAATATATATTGTAAATAGCTGGGGTCCCAGCACTGAGCCTTGCGGTACCCCACTAGTCACTGCCTGCCATTGTGATGTTCCCAATGATCGGGGAAACTAGAACTAGGGGACATAGTTGCAGAATAAGGGGGGGCTCTTTTAAAACTGAGATGAGGAAGAACTTCTTCACCCAGAGGGTGGTTAATTTATGGAATTCACTGCCCCAGGGAGCAGTGGAAGCAGAAACGTTAAATATATTTAAGTCTAAAATAGATGTTTTTTTAGCTGCCAAGGGGATAAGGGGCTATGGGGAGAGGGCAGGGATATGGACCTAGGTATGGTTAGTATAGTAGACCTGAGTGATCTCCTGGACAAGTGTCGATCGCCTGGATTGGGGTCGGAGAGGAATTTCCCGGATTTTTTTCCCGAATTGGACCTGGGTTTTTATCCGGTTTTTTGCCTCCCCCAGGAGATCACGCGGTTCTTGGGGTGGAGAGGGGTGATAGCGGTATAAAGGGGAGGGTAGTGTCTTGTGTTCTGTGTCTTGTGTCTACTGTTTGTGGGTAAGTGTGTCTGTTTAGTGTTCAGCCATGAGCGAATGGCGGTGCGGGCTCGACGGACCTGGTGGTCTACTCTCGCACCTACTTTCTATGTTTCTATGTTTCTATGTTTCCATGCATAATGTCGAATTAAACGAATTTTTTGCCTGTACATGATCTATATCCCACCTGTCCTTGCATATCCATGTGCCGATCTAAAAGCCTCTTAAATGCATCTATCGTATCTGCCTCCATGACTACTAGCGATGGTCACATTCCAGGCACCCACCACTCTGTTTATACATTTGTCTTGCGTATCTACTTTAAACTTTGCCTCTTTCACCTTAATCTTATTCCCTCTAGCCTTTGACATTTCAACTCTGGGGAAAAGGGTTCTTGACTTTCTACCCTTTCTACACCTCTCATAGTTATGTATACTTCTATCAGGTCTCTTCTCAACCTCCAGTGCTAAAAAAAAAAAATCTAGTTTGTCTGACCTCTCCTTATAGCTAATATGCCTTAATTCAGGCATAATTCTGGTAAACCTCTTCTCCACACTCTCCAAAGATTCCACTTTCTTCCTGTAAGGAAGCCAATTAAAATCTCTAGCTTATCATTAGCATCAGAATGTAGTTGCCTTGTTTCTTTTGTCCACGCACTAGCATTTACCCCAATGTGGTTAAGTCTCAAGTTTTATTTTTTGTCTAGTTAAATGTAGTGTTTGGTGTTTTTTAATACTGGTTTTAAATGTGTATATGTGGGGGGTGGGGGGGGGGGGGGGGGGGCAGGGGGAAACTATTTAAAATCTCTTCCCTGTCCGGGAGACCCGACCTTTTCCCTGTCGGGTCTCCGTTGTCGTTGGGGCCTAGCACCGTGGAGCGGCCTCCAGCCTGAACGACCCGGGGGCTCGGGAGACTGCGGAGCTGTGGACTACTCACCATCGTGGGGCTGGCCGGCCTCGGAGCGTGGGGAGCGGTGGTGACTCGCTGCTGCGACTCGACTCCTGGGGCTCGGAGGCTCCAGCAACGCAGCCGCAGGTCCAGTGGACTGGGACATCGGGAGCTCGCGGGTCCGGGGGGAGAGAGAGACCGCTTCCCGGTGCTCCCGCAAAGCGACTTCTCCAGCCCGTGTCGCGGGGTTGGAACGACCCGGACCGGGACCGTACATCACCTGGCGCGGCTTCATGGCCGTGGGACTCACCAGCGCCCGTGGGGGTTCCAACCTTGTACTTTCAGACCGGGAGCGGGGCCGTAAATCGCCCCGCGCGGCCTAAAATGGCCGTGGGACTTATCATCACCCGCCTGGGGCTTGGACATCGGGAGAGAAATTGAGAGCAGGGGAGAGAAAAGGCTTTGCCTTCCATCACAGTAGGTTCACTGTGATGGATGTTTGTGTGAATTTAATTGTGTGTATGTCTGTAGGACATTGTCTTTGTTTGTATGGCTGTGGAAACGAAATTTCGTTTGAGTCTCATTGGGGCTCAAATGACAATAAATTTGTATTGTATTGCATTATTGGAGTACAAAGCAGTTAATTATGTTCACACATAATTATAATCACTGCTAAATCAGAACCAACCAATAGAAATGAAACAGAACTCTATTTGGCACACCTATGTTTGAAACATTAATTGTGTTCTGAGCAACACCTTTGATTTTTAACTCGTGAATCAGATGAGGTGGTGCATTATGGGAAGGGGTTTAGGAACAGTAGGCAGCTCTCATGATGTCCAAAATTGAGCCGAAATAGTAGCAACACTCAGACCTTGTTGCTATGTGATTGCAGGCTTCCCACCAAACCATAACAAGGTATTGTGAAACTACATCCAGTAATGGCCCTGTCCCACGGTACAAGTTCATTCCAAGAGCTCTCCCGCGTTTGTCCTGATTTGAACTCAGAGATTTACGGTAATGGCCACTCATCGGTACTCGGGGCTCTCGTGGACATTTTTCAACTTGTTGAAAAATCTTCACGAGTCTTCCCGTGCTTACCTGCCGTTAGCGAGTCTTCCCGAGTACCTGCCGTTAGCGCTAAGAGATGTCCCGAGCTCCGATGTACCCGCTACGTTCATTTTCCGTGCTTACCACGAGTTTGATTTTTTTTAAACTCGGGAGAGCTCTTGGAATGAACTCATACTGTGGGACAGGGCCATAACAGTAGTTCCCACCACGCAGACCTATTTGAAGCAGGGCTTAATTTCTGACAAACAATTCATCGTTGAAATCATCAGTGACGCAGTGGTGCCGTTTCCAACTGGAACAGTAATGGATGCACCACACATCTCTGTCCTTTAGTTCCTGCGGACTTCCACTGCTGGAAGTATAAGATGTTGGTGTGTGCACTTTATCATCATTCCTTACAATGCCATGTACAATAGTGATCACAGCTTCTACTGAAGTGTGGATGGCTTTGGCTCGCTAGAAGCTCATTCGCCCTTTGACAGATCTTGTTTTTGGTCCTCCTGGGGGTCCACAGGCCCCTCCTCACCTGGCAAACCAGGTGGGGGAGATGGTTTAGTCGCCGACTATCCGACCATAGAGCGGGTAGCATGGGATTACATGGTGCACGTGGCGGTGGGAACTACCCCCGACCCGATCAATAACAACCAAACAATCTCAAAATTGTCCTTGTCTAATAAACAAAGGTGATCCCTCATGTTACATGATGCCTCTGTGGAGTAGGTGATGCAGGGCAAAGGGGGAAGTCAAGTCACCTCATCCACCAAAACAACATTCTGCAAGGACAACAATCTGCTGCATCTGAACAACAGTATGAAACACTTTTGTACCCTGCTAGAACTGAACCTACCATGCAGGGGTTTAAAAACCAACTGCCTCAAAGACTGCAGTTAACGATGATTGATTTATTGTCTAATTATATTTTGCAATTAAATGTTATATTTATTACATGTCATTAAATCTTGGTGAAATTGACAAAGTTATTTTTATTAAAGTGAGTGAGACCTCTTGGGCCCCTTTGCAGAATTAAATTTGAACAGGGATAATCAATTAGGATAATCTCACAAACAAGCTTCTTATGACACTTTCACAGCGCACAAAAGTCACACATATTAAACAATATGCTCTACACATGATGACAATCCGGCTAAAACACAAAATGCTGGAGTAACTCAGCAGGTCAGGTAGCATTGCTGGAGGACGTGCACAGATGCCGTTTCAGGTCGAAACCCTTCTTCAGAATGAAGAATCTGACTATAGCCCATGCTTTAATTGCATTGGGTCATCATACCTATGCTCAAAAGATCAATCAACCCAATTAGAAAGCCTGGAACATTTAAATTGTAAATAACCATTTTTGCAAATGTAATATAGTTACAGCGTGCATTACTCCAATTTAGTACCTTTACGCAAGGTTCAGCCTTCTCCCTATTCAAAATAGTCTTAGAGCTTATGAGTTGTGGTCACTATCCCCAAAATGCTCTTCCACTGAAACACCAGCTTCATTTCTGAACATAAGGTCCAGTAAGTTCCCTTCTTGGGTTGGTCTATCCACACACTGTTTCAGTAAACATGACTATTTGGATAAATAATACAATTAATGAGTTAACTACAGTTTTAATTGTGAAATCACTGATGGTGAACAAAAAACTTGTACAAGGTGAAATAATCAGAGACTAAAAAGGAAATGGAAGAAGGTGGCATTTGAGAATGTGCCACAGAATGGGCTTGATTTCAAGACTGAAAGCATTGAAATAAAAGTGGTTGGATATAAAAATGGCCATGCAAGAGGAAACAGAGTGCAATAATGAAATAGAAGTATTTGTTTTATTTCTGTCAGCTTCAATTTTCAGATTTTGAAGTTGTTTTTCCATCTGGATGAATGTGGACAGTGGAATTTCTTAGGGTCAATATGAAGACCATTGCTTTTTAATAGAATACAGTATATTAGCAATAGAAAAACACAAAGTGCTGGAGGAATTCAGCAGGTCAGCAAGCATCTGCGGAGGGAATGGAACAAAGACATTTCAGATCAGGGCCCTTCTTCATACTCTTGTTTGGTATGATTTGACTGGTTAGCAAGCTAACCCAAAGGTTTTCCACTGTATCTCAGTACATGTGACAATAATAAACCAATACCAATCATTTAGAAATCACAATTAAAGACAGAAATTAGACCTCATTTTATGAAATTAGCACTGGCACGATGCCTAACCACTGCGGTGTTGAAGGGAAAAAAAGAAACCACAGGATCAATCTCAATAAATCGCTCTTTGTTCACAGTCAAAAGAACAGCACTGAAGGAAAGCATTCAGCCTAGTGAATTTGAATTTGTGCCGCCTTTTACTATGGCAATATAGTTAACTCCACACTAACTCTTTTTCTATATTCATGCAATTTTCCTCCTTCAAATCAATTCAATTTTCTGTGGGAAAATTAGCATTAAATCTATTTTTTGCCGTCTCTCAGTCAATGTACTCCAAATCCTACATTCAACAAGTGACCCATGGATTATACATCCCATGGATTACATTTGAGAAGGAAAATAAATACACTTATTGAATATCCTGTTGAATGCTGTACTGTTCCATGTTCCTAACTAGTAATTGAATAAGAAATTAAGTTCCTCATGTCAGTTTTGAACAGTTATAAAATGGGGGAGGCTTGCCTACATTCCCATTGAACAGGGGCGGAAATTTCGTGGGGGGACAGGAGGGGCATGTCCCCCCCCCCCCCCCCTCCCCCGTTTTGAGAGTTGGGGGACGATCCCCCCCCCATTTTTTGTAATCCGGATTTTAAAACTCGGTGAAATCTCCGCATTCCGCGAGACAGTGGGGGTGAGACTGATGATCAAGGATCGAGCGATGATTGGATGAAAGAGACGTCGGTCAGCAGGCAATGGGGGGGGGGGGACCATGATGATTGGTGGAGGGAGACGTCCTGGTGAAGCGAAGACCATACAGCGGAGCTTGAATTGCATGCCCAGGTCATAGGTCACAAGCGAAAAACACTCTTGGCAGCCCTGGACACAGACCTCCGCCTCATCTGCAGCCAGGATCGATCCTGGGTCTCCGGCGCTGCAATTGCTGCCGAACCGCCACTGGACCATTCCCGTCCCCACCCGAGTGCCCCTACCCACGCCCGGGGGTGGCCAAAGACGTCGGGAGTCAGACGGGAGCGGTGCCCCCAGGCCCACAGCCAGCGCAGAGAAGCAGCGCTAAATCCAGCTCAACTCTGCCTGTCCCGCCAGGTTAACCTACAGCCCTGCCTGGACTTATGGGAACGACGACCCAGGCTTACGGCCAGCGCAGAGAAGCAGCGCGACATCCAGCTCAACTCTGCCTGTTAACCCACCAGCCCTATCTGGACTTAGGGGAACGACGGCCCAGGTTTACAGCCAGCACGGAGAAGCAGCGCTAGCTCCGCGGCTCCGGCCTGGTGTCCCGTCAGTCCAGGCAGGGCTGTATGCTAACCCTGCAAAACAGGCAGAGTTGAGCTGGATTTGGCGCTGCTTCTCCGCGCTGGCCGTAAGCCTGGGCCGTTGTTCCCTTAAGTCCAGATGGGGCTGGTAGGTTAACAGGCAGAGTTGAGCTGGATTTAGCACTGCTTCTCTGCTCTGGCTGTGGGCCTGGGGGTGCCGCTCCCGTCTGAAGTTAGGATTATTTAAAACTCCAAACATTAAGTCACACAGTTGGGTTTTAAATGAGTCAGAGTCATGGAGATCATAGAGCGGAGCTTGAATTGGCCCGTTTGTGGGGCTCTTCACCGCCCGGCCCGGGGCAGCCGGGATCTTTCATCGCCCCGCGGTTAAATTGCTGCGTCGAGGCGATCGAGGCTCCCGATGTTGAAGCCCCCGCCAGGGGATGGAAGGTCCCATGAACGGGCCGATTCAAGCCCCACAATTCGGGGCAGACGAAGCTGCTGTTGCTGGAGTTCGGAGTCGGTCACCAACCAGGTCAGCTCCCGATGTTACCGTCCACAGCAAAGATAGTAGACAGAGCCCACGGCCGAAGCCTCACGTGTGTGCGCATATGTGTGCGCGCGGCCGCCAAGAAATTGTGTCCCCCCCATGTTTTGACAGCGATTTCCGTGCGTGCCACTGAATGAGGCTCCCTGTCAGTTGCATACATAGAACATAGAACATTACAGCACAGGAATGGGTCTTTCGACCCACAACGTTCGTGCAGAACATGATGCCTAATTAAACTGTTTTAATCTGCCTGCACATGATCCATTCTCCGCACTTCCATGTGCCTATTTAAAAGCCTCTTAAACGCCACTATTGTATCTGCCTCAACCACCATCCTGACAATGTGTTCCAGGCCCTCACCCACTCTCTGTATAAAAAATGCCCCGCACATCTCCATTAAACCTTGCCCCTTTCAATTCATAGCTATGCCCTCTGATGTTGGACACTTCCACCCTGGGGAAAAGGTTCTGATTGTCTACTCTATCTACACCTCTCATGATTGTATATACTTCCATCAATCCCTTCAATCTTCGACGCTCGAGAGAAAACAATCCAAGTTTATCCAACCCATCCCTGTAGCTCAAACCCTTTATTCCAGGCAGCATTCTGGTAAATCTGTTCTGCACCCTCTGCACATCTATCCTGTAATGGGGCAACCAGAACTGCATGCAATACTCCAAATGTAGCCTCACGAAAGTCCTATAGAGCTGCATCATGACTTTCTGACTCATATTCAATGCTCCTAGCAATGAAAGCAAGCACACCATACGCCTTCTTTACCACTCTATCTACTTGTGCTGCCACCTTTACTGAGCTATGAACTTGGACTCCGAGATCCCTCTGCACATCAATGCAGTTAGAGTATAATAAACTGTATACTCTCTCCTTCCATTCAACTTCCCAAACTGCAACACCTCACACTTACTCGAGTTCCTCACACTTGCTAGGGATAACTCCAGCTGCCATTTCTCCGCCCATTCTTGCAGCTAATCTATACCCCGCTACATCTTCTGACAGCATTCCTCACTGTCTGCAACTCCTCCGATTTTGGTGCCATCAGCAACCTTACTCACCAGCCCATCGACATTTACTTCTCGGTCATTTATATATAACACATCCAAAATATTGGCTAAATTGTGTGAGAAAGAAGGGTCTTGGCTTTGTTTAACTTTGCAAATGCCAACTAGGATTGTCATAGTGCTGAGGGCTTGGATGAAGTGGAATTTGTTATGTTTATTCTCAAAATATTTCTTAATCTATATGTAGATGGTCCTACTAGAGAAGGAACAAAGCTCAACCTTCTCTTGAGAAATCGGGCAAGAGTGGTGACTGAACCAGGGAAGCATCCTGGGACCTGCGACCATAATTCTATTTGTTTTAAAATACTTGTGAAAAAGGATAGCACTGATCCACAAGTCCAATACTACATGATCAATGTTTATGGGTTTGGACGGGAATTTGCAAAAGTTGATTGGGGAGACTGCAGGTAAAGGATTGGCAAATGGGAGGCTTTTATAAGTGTGATAATGAGAGTCTGGGCCAGTTAGTGAAGAGCAAGGCTGGTGGGAGTTGAGAACTCAGGATGACAAGAGATATTGAAGCTCTGGTGATGAAAAGTGAGCTGTAAGTCTGATGAGGCGAGCTGGTATTATCAATACCTTGAAGGGTATAGGAACGCACTTAGGGAAATCAACAGGGCAAGATGGGGACATGAGTTAGTTTGGCAGATAAGGTAAATGAGATTACAATGAGTTTCTGCAAGTATATTAAATCCAAAAGAGGACGAGAGAGAGAAATAGGGACCGTTAAAGATCAGCGAGGTTGACTATGTTTGGAGCCAAATGAATATTTATTGAATGTATTTAATGTGGAGACATGGATTCTCGGGAACTCCGGGAAGTTAACAGTGATGTCTTGAAGAGAGTCCACATTACGGAAGACAAGTTGTCTTGAAACTCATATTCAAGAAAGGCGGCAAAGAAAAGACTGGGAACTAACATCAGTTGCGGGTGGGTAACTTATTGGAAGAGATTCTGAGAGAAAGGATCTACATGTATTTGGAAAGCCAAAGAATGATTAGAGATAGTCAGCATTGCTTTGTGTTTGAGAATTTGTGTTTCACAATATTTGATAGAGTTTTTCGAAGAAGTGCCCAAGTAGATTGATAAGTGCGGTGTGGTATATGTTAACAACATGGACTTTAACAAGACCATTGACAAGATACCATATGGTAGGCTTGTCCAGAAGATTATATCATAGGATCTAGGGTGAACTAGTCAATTGAATACAAAATTGGCATGAAGGTAGAGGGTAATGGCAGACGGTTGATTTATAGAATGGAAACTAAATAGTGTGCCATAGGAATTGATACTGCAGTACTTTACATTAATTACATTAATGATTTGGATAAAAATGGAGCTGGCAAAGTTAATTGGCAATTAATGGCTTTATTATCCAGAGCATCTAGTCCCAGCCTACTCTTTTACCATTCCCTGCATGAAAAGCAGGATAATGAGTGTTGCAGCTCTGGCTGCCTCAGAGACACAAACAACTAAATACTGGTGCTGGCACAGAGAGAATTAACTCCAGGACATTTCTGATAAAATGCTCAGCAGGAAGATTTTTTCTTTACATTTCGAAAAATGATTAAATCTTGACAGTAATTAATTTTGCAGCAGTAATTAGTTCTTGATCATATGTCTTTAATGAACTATGTGGTAGCAAATCCATCTCGACTCTGCCTCATCATGGGTATAATCAATGCATCTGAACTCTTGGTATATATTACACATAATCTACAGTATCTTGTGTTTAACATGCATGATTAACGTAGAATAACTACCACTTTACCTTGAAGGATTCAGTGCTGTCAATAGGGAAAGGAAGTTGAATATTAATCAGTTTCATTCTGTTCCAACGAAATGGTACCATTGCAAAAATAGAGCACATATGTCTGTTTTACTGCGAGTCTGGAGTAATATGAAGGGCTAATCTGGAAAGTGCTCCCCCAAAACATATTTTATGAAACAATGTTTTTTTTGTGAGAGTTTGCTGATTTCACAGTCACCATGCCTGATGCCAGCTTTTCACTCCAGATTTATTTTATTCCCCATCTTCTCTTGTGAGATCTATACTCAAGTCATAGAATCATAGAAACATAGTTATACAGCAATGAAACAGGCTCTTGAGTCCTTTGCTTCAATGTTAGCCATCCTACCTTTCAATACTAATCCCATTAATACTATATTCCTCTATGCCTTGCTTATATACGTCCAGCTGCAGCTCCTCTCAGACCACATGAATGTGTTGAAGGAGCAGTTGGCTTCACAGCAGAGCATACAGAAGACAGAAAGTATTCTAGAAAGGGGTTTCAGGAAGGTGGGCATAGCACAATTTCAGCCAGTATGCTGCTCTATTAAAATGGGAGGGTGAACAGTCAGAGATCATGATCCACATCGGTACTAATGACAATGGCAGGAAGGGAAATGAGGACTTCAAAAAAAAATTAAGACGTTAGATAGAAATGTAAAGAAAACAGGACCTCTACGGCTGTAATGTCATCATTCATCCCTATGCCACATGCCAGCGAGGACAGAAATAAAACAACAGTACCGTTGGCTGTGTGGCTAAGGAGCTGGAGCAGGGGGAGGGATTCCTATACTTTGATCTTTGAGGATTAATTTAAGTTAGTTCTAAAAATTGGTATTGTTCCTGCCTCTACCAACTCCCCTGGTAGCTCATTTCACATACTGTTTACTCTTTATGCAGAACATGTAACCCTTAGTTCCCCTTTAATGCTCATCCCTCTCATCTTAAACCTTCCTTTCATCAAATCTAATTTGTCTCTGCACAATGCTTTATTTATTGCCCTGTTACAATTTCCTTAATAAGTGATTCTAACATTCTGCATATTACAGTTCATTTCCTTCCCAGCAGAGACCTGTGAAACCCTGACCTCGGATGTGTGGAGTTTCCACGCTCTCCCTGTGACCACGTGGGTTTCCTCTGGAAGCTCATGTTTCATCCATATCCCAAAGATTTGCAGGTGGTAGGCTCGTCAGCCATTACAAATTGCCCCGAGTGTGTAGGTGAATGGTGGAATCTGCATGGATAATGAGAATAAGGGCTGGAAAATGAAGTGAGATTATTGTAGATTTAGTGTAAATGGGATGTTGATGGTCACCACGCTCAGTGAACAGAATGGCCTGTATCCAGCCTGTATTACTTTATGACTCGAAGACCTACTGCTGTCAGATTCAATGGTCGATAGATTCTGTAATCACTCTCCCACCTTTCTTAAATTGTGGGATTATATTTGCTACCCTTGAGTCTATGGAATTATTTTGGCATCTACAGGATTATAGAAGATGACAGCCAATGCATCCATTTCACAATAGCCTCAAGTGTGATGTGTGCACCTTAGGAGATCAAATACAAGCGGAAAGCATACATTAAATATTAAAACCCCAAACAGCAGTAATCTACAAAGGGATATTGGGGTCCAAGTCCATTGCTCCCTGAAAGTAGCAACACAAATAGATAGTGTGGTAAAGAAGGCATGTGGTATGCATACCTTCATTGGTCAGGCCATGAGTATAAGAGTCAGGAAATCATGATAGAGCTTGATAGGACTTTGCTGAGGCTGCACTTAGAATAGTACGTGCAGTGCTGATCACCCCATAATAGCAAGAATGTGGAGCCTTTGAAAATGGTGCAGAGGAGGCTACGATACGATAGAACTTTATTTAACCCATATCCTTTATTTATTCAGTCAGTCTACCCCACGACAGAAGGGGGAGGATTTGTACAGTTTGACAGCCACAGGGAAAAAGGATCTCCTGTGGCGTTCTGTGCTGCATCTTGGTGGAACCAGTCTGTTGCTGAAGGTCCTCCTCAGGTTGACCAGTGTGTCCACGATGCCCAGCAGTTTGAAGAGCATCCTCCCCTCCAAGACCACGTCCCATGAATCCAACTCCGCCCCCAGGACGGAGCCAGCCTTCCTGATGAGTTCATTAATCCTGTTGGCACCCGTGACCTTCGCCCTGCTGCCCCAGCACACAACTGTGAAGAAGATGGCATTGGTAACACATCTGCAGCATCTTACTGCAGACGTTGAAGGAGCGGAGCCTTCTCAAAAACTACAGCCGGCTCTGTCCCTTTTTGTACAGGTCCTCAGCATTCCTGGACCAGTCCAGTTTACTGTCCAGTTAAATGCCCAAGGTATTTGTACTCCTTAGTAAACTGCACAACCACACCCTTGATGGAGACGGGGGACAGGGGTGTTCCTCTCTTCCTAAAGCCCACCACCAAAGGGCCTGTTCCACTTAGGCGATTATTTCGGCGACAGTCAGTCGTAGCAGGTCACCGAAAAAGCGGCGACTGGACCCCCGCACGACAATGTCTTCGACAACCTACCACCTAGTCGACACCAAGCTACCGACAACCGGTGACCCAATCGTCGCGAGTTAGGACGTCCACCTACGACCACACTGGCGACAGCCTACAACAACCGAAGTCAACCTATGTCCACCCGCGACAAGCTACGACAAGCGACCCTGTCGGCGACAACAGAAGACAATTCAGTCGCCGGTACCTGTCGCCGGTTGACGTAGGTAGTCGCCAATGGAATTCACCGAAGTCAGCTCCCGGTGACAACCAACGTCATCCTGGCGACATCTTACGACAGCAGCTACGACAGGAGAAGACAAGCTACGTCAAGCCCACAGTCGCCAAAATGTTATGACTCTTTAGGCGACTTGCGGAGACTACTCGCGACCATACAGGCATCACCCCGCAACCATGTGACAACAGGCTAGTCACCTGTAGTCGCCGAAGAAAATCACCTAAGTGGGACAGGCCCTTAACTCCTGAGTCTTGTCAGTGTTGAGCTGCAGGTGATTCAGCCCACACCACTCAACAGTCATTGACTACACCTCTGTATTCAGCTTCCCTCCCCTCACTGATGATTCACCAGAATGCTGTCTGGAGAGCTATGAGAGGTTGGACGAACATGTATGGTTTTCTCTGGAATGCTGGAGTTTGAGGGGAGACGTGGTTGATGTATATAAGATAATGAAAGGCATAGATAGGGTAACATAATCTTTTTCCAGGGGTGGAAATGTAAATGACTGGAGGACATCGTTTTAAGGAGTGGAGCAAAGTTTAACAGAGAAGGTAGACAAAAATGCTGGAGAAACTCAGCAGGTGAGGCAGCATCTATGGAGCGAAGGAAATAGGCGACGTTTCGGGTCGAGATCCTTCTTCAGACTGATGTGGGGGGGGGGGGCGAGAAGAAGAAAGGAAGATGCGGAGACAGTGGGCTGTGGGAGAGCTGGGAAGGGGAGGGGAAAGAAGGAAAAAGCAGGGACTACCTGAAATTGGAGAGGTCAATGTTCATACCGCTGGGGTGTAAACTACCTAAGCGAAATATGAGGTGCTGCTCCTCCAATTATGTTTTTTTGCAGAGGATGGTGGATACCTGGAGCACACTGCAAGGGTGGTGATGGAAGCAGATCAGATGGTGGCGAAGAAGAGGCTTTTGGATAGGCGTATGGATATGCAGGAAATGGAGGGACATGGATAATATGCAGGCAGATGAGATTAATTTAGTTTAGCATCCTGTTTGGCACGTATTCTCATCTAAGTATATTATAAACATCAATGTGCCAGCACTGTGGTACACCATTTGTTACAGATTTCCAGTTAGAAAAACATCCATCCACCACTACCGTCTGCCTCCTATGATCAAGCCGATTTTGGATCCAGTTTGTAAACACACCTCAGATCTTCTGTGACTTATTTTTGACACTACCATGGGGAAAAGATTTTAACTATTTGGCCTATCTACTCCTCTCATAAACTTATATACTTCTGTTGGGTCACCCCAAAGCTTCTTTTGTTCCAGCAAAAGCAAGCCCAACCTATCCAAATGCTCCCCATATCTAAAGTCATCCAATCGAGGCAACTTTCTCCAGTGCAATCACATCCTTCCTCTAGTGTGAGAGCAAAATTGCAAAAAATACTCCAAGCCAGTCCCACTTGAAGATTTTTTCCGACGACTGTCGGCATCATTGACTGACGTATCAGGTCACTGAAAAAGTCACGGCGTGATGTGGTGTGGACGCGGTGTGATGACGTATTGAAACGCGTTGTTTCCTCAAGTGGATTTGGAAATGTTAAAATTATTTTGCCGATCCTGATATGTCAGTTGATGACACCGGCAGTTGCCGAAAAAATTGTCGTGAGAGGCCCTTTACTTTTTCAGATATATTTTATCCACCTTTAATCCCCATCATCTTCTGACTTCCATGACCGAAAGAATCATTCACAGCAAATTTGCATAAATTGAAATTAATATGTCTGCATTGTTTCTCTACGTGCAAACCTCTAGATAGATTAGTCAGCAAACAAAATCTTTAACCGGAATATAATTTGTTCAATCTACTTTCTGAACTATAGTTTTATTGTCATTGAATGGGCTACGAGTCCAAAATCATTTTCATTACATTGGCATCATTCAAAAGTGACATTGAACAGTGTTTTGGCAAGTTAATAAACATTGCTCTTTCTTTCCCAAATATTCTTTAAAAAGCTGCACAGTTTCTGTGGATGCCAAACTTTTTTTTTGTTAAAATTTCTGATGTTTCTACTTTTTTTCCAGTGAGGCTCCAGTAGAAACATTAAAACCATAGACAATAGGTGCAGGAGTAGGCCATTCAGCCCTTCAAGTCAGCACCGCCATTCAATATGATCATGGCTAATCAACAAAAATCAGTACACCATTCCTGCTTTTTCCCCATATCCCTTAATTCCTTTAGCCCGAAGAGCTAAATCTAACTCTAAATCTAATCTTATGTATAGTGAGGTATAACTTCCACTTTTCCAAAATTTTAATTTATTCAATTCTCTATGTAGCTCAAAGGTCACAGAACTTCTGTGAAAGAGAAACATCTGTGTCAGAACGTGGTCTTTCTAACAATGGCATCAGACCACAAACATTCACCTTTTCCTCCACTATTTGCATCAATGTCTCCTTGGGATGACCTCTTTTATGCTTACTGAGTGACATGCAGTACAAGGCGACTCTGGGCAGGGGTATTCAACATACATGTCCAAGCTATCTCATTTTCCTCATGCAGTTTGCAGTTGTCCTCTGATGCACTTTTGCTTTGAGATTCTTTTTGGTCAGAAAATACAAAGAATCTTCAATGGGGCAGTTTAGATTGGATGTATTTACCCACTGCATTCTCTGAGTTTGACTTTAGCAGTAGCACTAAACAGCCATCATTGACAATGCTGAACTTCTGGACTAGATTACCTGTTGTTGGGAAGTGTTTGATACAAAGATCATCATATGAGAAAAATGTAACAATGCTTTTAAATTACCACCTTATCCATTCCTTGCGCCATGAGAGCTGATTGCTGTGATTTAGGCTTACTCTACAAATTTGTTCATGGTTTTGTTTTCTTGGCAGGTAACAACGGACAACATATATGAGTTTTTCAGCTGACATAAATTCTGAATTTAAATACACTTTGAACTGAATTTCTGTTCAATTAATAAAGTAAAATGTGATACTTAAAAAGTATCAGGTATTTTTAACTTGTATTCAAAATTGAGGAGGTGCAGTTGGCATTCTACTATGCAGGGCAATTGGGCATGTGTATGCTTAATAGGCAATTTTTCAGCAGACTGTCAAGTTTCTGACAGTCGCCTGAAAAACCGGGAACTGGAACGGCGACTGTCAGAGTGGAACACACACACACATCGCTTCCATCACCACCCGTTATGCAGGCGGGGGACAGGGCAAGCAGGGGTAGCGAAATTCACATGGTGCAAAGCCAAGATGATACAGACACACACCACGATGAACAGGAAGGTTGGCGCTGTAATTAAGACAGTTAAAGCACAGTGTACAGTAAGTCCTTTAAAAGAGGGGGGAGAAGGAGTGGAGACAACTTCTAAGAAACCAGAGATACACGGCTGTGAAGCCCGGCGGACATTTAACATTACCGGTCGGTTATCCTTGGTTATGAAAAATACTACTTACGTTTTTTTCTCCCCGATTGAGCCAATGAAATTCACCAGTCAGCACCAGCTACAACCTACGAGAACCTCCGATAACCGTCGACCTCCTGGCAACCCACTAGGACCTCCTGGCTACCCACCTACAGCTCGAGAATTCACGGTAGTCTCCATGGCGACTTCATTCTAGTCGCCGCTAATTTTTCAACATGGTGAAAAATTCTCGGCGACCATAATGAGGCCGTGACTAGTTCCCAAAATGTGGGAAATCCTCATGACCATGAAGGCAATTCCCCGGCAACCACCTGCGAACATGTGGCGACCATGTGGCGATTGCAAAGTCTCCTGCAGTCGCCTAAAAAGTCGTCTAAGTGAGACAGGCCCAATACTGTTCCCCGTATGATTAGTATTAACTAGAACATAAAGTGTTGATGCAGATTGGACCAAAATGCTTTCAAGATTGGGGAGATGGGAAATGAGTCACCATGACCCACTTTTAAAGACCTCCTGATGGTTGGCCATAGGACAACATTGAAAGAGAGCTGGGAACTCAGTCAAGGACTCACAAAGAAGGAAGTAATTGTTGCACACAGTGAATTTATTTTGTGTTCTGTTTTCTATTACCCTCATGCTATGGAGGTAGGAAGACTGGCACATGATCTAGTCTTGGGGATAAGCAGACTTATGTGATAGCACACAATAATCTTAGTCTTTATTGGCTAAGAAAATAAGTCAAGCTGTAAAACAGTCAATGATGGCTCACAAAATTACTGGGGAAACTCAGCGGGTGCAGCAGCATCTATGGAGCGAAGGAAATAGGCGACGTTTCGGGCCCCCGTCTGAAGAAGGGTTTCGGCCCGAAACGTCGCCTATTTCCTTCGCTCCATAGATGCTGCTGCACCCGCTGAGTTTCCCCAGTAATTTTGTGAGCCATCATTGACTGTTTTACAGCTTGACTTATTTTCTTAGCCAATAAAGACTAAGATTATTGTGTGCTATCACATAAGTCTGCTTATCCCCAAGACTAGATCATGTGCCAGTCTTCCTACCTCCATAGCATGAGGGTAATAGAAAACAGAACACAAAATAAATTCACTGTGTGCAACAATTACTTCCTTCTTTGTGAGTCCTTGACTGAGTTCCCAGCTCTCTTTCAATGTTGTCCTATGGCCAACCATCAGGAGGTCTTTAAAAGTGGGTCATGGTGACTCATTTCCCATCTCCCCAATCTTGAAAGCATTTTGGTCCAATCTGCATCAACACTTTATGTTCTAGTTAATACTAATCATACGGGGAACAGTATTGGGCCTGTCTCACTTAGGCGACTTTTTAGGCGACTGCAGGAGACTTTGCAATCGCCACATGGTCGCCACATGTTCGCGGGTGGTTGCCGGGGAATTGCCTTCATGGTCGTGAGGATTTCCCACATTTTGGGAACTAGTCGCGGCCTCATTATGGTCGCCGAGAATTTTTCACCATGTTGAAAAATTAGCGGCGACTACAATGAAGTCGCCATGGAGACTACCGTGAATTCTCGAGCCGTATGTGGGTAGCCAGGAGGTCCTAGTGGGTTGCCAGGAGGTCGACGGTTATCGGAGGTTCTCGTAGGTTGTAGCTGGTGCTGACCGGTGAATTTCATTGGCTCACTCGGGGAGAAAAAAACGTAAGCAGTAGTTTTCATAACCAAGGATAACCGACCGGTAATGTTAAATGTCCGCCGGGCTTCACAGCCGTGTATCTCTGGTTTCTTAGAAGTTGTCTCCACTCCTTCTCCCCCCTCTTTTAAAGGACTTACCGTACACTGTGCTTTAACTGTCTTAATTACAGCGCCAACCTTCCTGTTCATCGTGGTGTGTGTCTGTATCATCTTGGCTTTGCACCATGTGAATTTCGCTACCCCTGCTTGCCCTGTCCCCCGCCTGCATAACGAGTGGTGATGGAAGCGATGTGTGTGTGTGTGTGTGTATTCCACTCTGACAGTCGCCGTTCCAGTTCCCGGTTATTCAGGCGACTGTCAGAAACTTGACAGTCTGCTGAAAAATTGCCTATTAAGCATACACATGCCCAATTGCCCTGCAGAGTAGAATGCCAACTGCACCTCCTCAATTTTGAATACAAGATACAAATACCTGATACTTTTTAAGTATCACATTTTACTTTATTAATTGAACAGAAATTCAGTTCAAAGTGTATTTAAATTCAAATTCAGAATTTATGTCAGCTGAAAAACTCATATATGTTGTCCGTTGTTACCAGCCAAGAAAACAAAACCATGAACAAATTTGGAGAGTAAGCCTAAATCACAGCAATCAGCTCTCATGGCGCAAGGAATGGATAAGGTGGTAATTCAAAAGCATTGTTACATTTTTCTCATATGATGATCTTTGTATCAAACACTTCCCAACAACAGGTAATCTAGTCCAGAAGTTCAGCATTGTCTGCACTAAACTGGTATTGCACAGGAGCCTGCTCAACTTGCCAAGGGATTTTCATGAATGCACCTCTTGCAAGAATTCAAGGGCATGAGCAACGCCAATCGAACCTTTATACCAGGGGTCGGCAACGTACGGCCCACGGGCTGGATCCGGCCCGTAACCCGAAACCGCATGTGGTTTTTTTTCCAATTAGTTTTCGCGACCTGGGAATTGCAGGTCCCGGGGCACGCAGGTGACCTGGGCGCTACAGCCAGTCCCGTGTCATGCAGGCGACCAGGGAACTGCAGCCAGTCCCGGGTCACGCAGGTGACCTGGGAACTGCAGCTAGATCCGGGGCTCGCAAGCGACCTGGGCGCTACAGCCACACCCGGGGCACATAGGCAACCTGGGAACTGCAGCTAGTCCCGGGGATGCAAGGGACCTGGGATCTGAAAAATGTGAAAACTAATGCGAAAAACAGCACCAAGTGTCACACTAGTTAGTATGTATTATTGTTATGTATTATTACTAATTTATGTATTATTAGTATGTATTATTACTAATTACTAATTTAGTTAATATGTATTATTATTACCTCCATTTATGAACTATTACGAAAGATGTGGCCCGCGATCCGCTAACAGACATGGGTCCTAGCCCCTATGCAGAACAAGGTTGCCGACCCCTGCTTTATACCAATACTACACTCAAAGCAAAAGTAATTTCAGGAGTCCTATCCACCAGTGAATTTTACTTCGGAGTCACGTGAGTGACTACGTGAAGACCCCGCCAGCACGCATGCGCGACATTTTTCTGTAGGGGGTGCTGCTCTGGCAGCAGCCATGTCATGCAGCTCGTCAGTTTTTCAACCTTTTTTTATTTTTTTTAGTATGTTTTGAAGTCTGTATTTAATGTTTCTTTGTGTGTTTTGTGTGGGGGGTGGTGTGGGGGGGTAAGGGGGAAACCGCTTCGGTCGCCTCCTCCACGGAGAGGCGAGTTTTTCCAGGTCGCCTCCCCCGTGGCCTAACATCAAGGATCGACGCGGCCTTTCCCGGAGACGCGCCTGGGGCTTCAGCGGCGGGCGCAGCGTGGACTCTCGGCGTGGAGCGGGCGACCCTCGCTGGGGCTCGCTGGAGGGGAGCGCTCCGTTTCGCTGGCCCGGGGCAGCCGGCAGCCTGAAGCCGCAGTCTGCAGAGCTCCAGCTGGTGCAGCGTCTACAGCCCAGGATCTCACGTTGGGGACCCGGGGGAAGAAGAAGCCATCACTGCCGGCCCGCGGCCGACTTCTACCGCGGGGCCGGCATGGACTTACCAACACCCCTGGAGGGGAGCTTCGACCGCCGGCCCTGCAGTCTACGGTGCTTCTGGCTGCGGCGGGGACTTTAAATCTTGACCGCCGGCCTGCGGCCTACAACAACTTGAAGCCGCGGTCTCCGGTGAGGAAGAGCCGATCCTGGACTGACTCTGGACTCTGGTCCTGACCACGGGGGGGAAATGGAGGAGGACTGGCCAAATTTTGTGCCTTCCACCACAGTGATGAATGCTGTGGTGGATGTTTGTGTTACAGTTTTATTGTGGTTGTGTGTTCTGTATTATTGTATCGCTGCAGACAACCCAAATTTCCACCAGCCTGGCTGTGTGGCAATAAATTATATCTAATCTAATCATCTAATAGCGTCTCACGCAGTGCAACAGTGACGGGCGGGGGAACGAGCTCTCCCGCAACAGAGTTTAAAACGGGACCTAGAGGTAAGTTAATCTTATTCTGAGGTCGTTATTCCCAAACCTTGTTGTGTTCTGTGCTTTTAGCGAACATGGACAAGGGAAGGAAACTAAAGAAGGTTGCGCCCCGTACGACTGTGATGGCCCAGGAGGGTTCCAGCAGTGGGGGGCGACCGGCGGCACCTGCACCGCACTCGCTGCGGTCCACAGTCACCGACGCAATTTCTGCCCAGCCAAGCCCAATGCCGCAAGCTGCTCAGCTCGAACCACCGCAGCGGGTTGGAGGCAAGGCAAAGCAGAAGTCGGTCCGGCCGATAGACTCGGACGAGTCCGGTCAGGAAGACGCGCTGCCCGAGAGCAGCAAAGGTGACCGTTTATCCCGCATGGAGCGGTTGATGGAGCAGATGCTCCAGCGGGACTTGTTCCAGCAGATGGAGCAAGCCTGCCGTGGGAGTGCTCGCACACCCACAACAGCGCCGTATCTGGCACTGTCCATCGCATCTCCCTCGACAGAGGGGAGCGTTGGTGGCCAGGGCTGGGCTGGCCTAGAAGAGGGGCTCGTGGCTGAAGACAACAGCAGTGTGCTGGGGGTGCAGGACCAGGAAGAGCTGCTGGGAGTGGTCAACCGGTTTGCGGTAACACCACGAGCGGGACGGCCGTTGCAGTCGAAACTGGCGGCCAGTATAGACTGCCTGTCCTTCCAACCGCTGCAGGAACAGGTAGTCAATGAGGCTATGGACAGATACACGCCTCCGGAGAACTGCATCTCACTCAATGTACCGGCCGTTAACAGCCAAATCTGGGGGTACATTGGGTTGGGCATAAGAACCCAGGAGGTGAAGCTCCAGAAAATCTTAAAGCTCCTGACGTCAGCTATCAGGTCCTATGCTCGTTCAGTGGATGACGTCGAAATGACCGATAACCAGCAGGACACACTGGCACAGTATGAGATCAAAACAGCCTGTGGAAGGACGCCATCAGACCTGCCCTCAATCCCAAATTTGCAGGGTTGTGCAAATCTGCAACTACACAACCACAAATCTTGCTGTTTGAGAAGGACTTGTCGAAACAAGTCAAAGATCTGGACGAGGAGTCAAAAGCGCTTGGACTCATGAGGGCAGGTCCAGGAACGAGTAAAGCCACACAACCCAGGCGGCAGCACCCCTATGCAGCCGCCAGCAGGCGTCAACACCAGGGTGCTGGTGAAAGTATGGGGGCCACACATCATCCCCGGAGGTCTTTTTTAGGCCAGGGCCCAGAGCGGACCCCATGGAAGATGTGCCAACCCCACACTCCGGCACCTCGGCCAACGAAGAAACAGAAGCCGAGGAAATGAACACACTACTGGTAACCATGGAGGTAGGTGGGTCTGGTTCCTTCCAGAACATAAAAGGTGTAGGGCCTGTACTAACAGGGGGAAGGTTACACTTGTTTTTGGAAGCATGGAGGACTATCACTCTTGATAAATATATACTACAAAGTATTCAGGGATACAAAATTGAGATCATCCAAAAAAGTATGCCACCAGTTCAACGTACCTCACAGAGAGTTTGCACTCTCACAAAGGGAAAAATACAAGGGACATGCAGAACTGGTGAGGTTACATACAAAAGGAGTCATAGAGAAAACGGAACATGACTCTTTGGAATTTGTATCGAATATTTTCACAAAAAACAAGAAAGATGGTGGGTGTTGCATCATCATTGACTTAACTACACTGAATACTTTTGTCAGGTACATACATTTCAAAATGAAAACATTTGTTACTGCCAAACAATTAATTTCCAGAGGATACTTCATGGCATGCATCAATTTGAAAGATTCATAAGGATCATCGTAGATACCTAAAGTTTAACTGGATGCGGCAACTATGGCAGTTTAAAGTGTTGCCTAATGGGTTAACATCAGCCCCAAGACTGTTTACCAAGATATTAAAACTGGCCTTGGCAATACTAAGAAAACAAAAACATATTGTCATGGCATATCTTGATGATATTTTGATAGTGGGGAAAACCCTAGAATGAGCTAAATCAGCATTATTAGCTACCAAACATTTGTTTGAAACACTGGGGTTTGTCATATATCCAGATACATCTAAGTTGACGCCATCCACAACTATGGACTATCTGGGATTCACAATTAACTCTATCCACATGTCTGTAACATTGCCAAAAGACAAAGCAGCAGAATTGGTGAAAGCCTGCAACAAATTGATAGTTACTAATCAACCATCTATTCGACAGGTGGCAAGAGTGATTGGGAAATTAGTAGCAGCATTTCCAGCTACTCAACTTGGAGCTTTGCATTACCAAAACTTACAAAGGGCAAACATGCAAGCGTTAAAACAACATGCAGGTCATTTTGATCGACCCATACAATTACCAGCTAAAGCAATTTCAGAATTACAATGGTGGAAAGAAAACATTTGGCACAGTTCCAGCCCCATCGTTATCAGTAACCCAGCATTCACGATACATGCCAGTGCTCAGGGCTGGGGTGCAACTAACATTATATCTAGTACTGGTGGCAGATGGAACATACAAGAATCATCACTATTACAGACACTAGGTATAAATTATTTAGAAATGTTGGGTGCGTTTTATGGGCAAAAAGCTTACAGTTCAGCTATGCACCATTTGCATGTCCGCCTACAAATGGACAACACCACAGTGGTGGCTTATATTAACCACATGGGTGGAATAAGATTGATATAGTGTGACGATCTGGTCAACACATTCTGGCAATGGTGTGTCGACAGACATATTTGGCTATCAGCAACTTACCTACCAGGTAAGCTCAATACAGTGGCAGACACCAGGTCACGAAAATTTAATGACAACACCGAATGGATGTTGAACCATAAAGTATTTGCTGATATTACAAAGCGGTATGGAACACCTGATATCGATCTCTTTGCATCCCGACTGAATCACCAGTCACCAACATATGTCGCTTGGGAACCAGACCCTGAGGCAGCAGCCATGGACGCTTTTTCGCTGAATTGGGGAAATTTGTTTTTCTTTGCCTTTCTCCCTTTTCTGCCTCATCAGTCGGGTCCTACGCAAAATACAAATGGACTCAGCTTCAGGTATTTTGGTAGTACCCGACTGGCCTACATGGTTCCCTGTGGTCCTCGACATGGTCACTGAACCACTCATGACCATTTCCAAAAGACCAGATCTGTTGGCCCATCCTGTTTCGGGCGAAAGTCATCCATGCCATGACAGGATAAATCTGTTGGTTTGCAGAATTTAAAAAAGGCCTCTGTTGGATCTGGGATTATCGGACAGGACCATGAACATGATCACGGCAGCCTACCGACAATCGACCAAGAAGCAGTACCTCTCCAGCATACGGAAGTGGGAAGCGTACTGCTCGAGGACTGGGGTAGCATACAGATCAGCTACAATTACGAACGTCCTGGAGTTCCTATCCAGCCTTCACTTCGATGAAGGATTGAGTTATAGCACAATTAACAGTGCTACAAGTGCTTTGTCAGCCTATCTATGGCAGGCACCAGGACAGCAGTCCATAGGATCTCACCCACTGGTGGCCTAACTAATGATGGGTATTTATAACACCAATCCCACTAGACCCAGGTACACCCAGATCTGGGACGTCAGTGTCGTCCTGACATTACTAAGGGGTTGGTCACCAGCCAGATCCCTGTCTCTGGAGCAGCTCACTCTAAAAACTGTCATGCTGATGGCCTTGGTCTCAGCCCAAAGGGTCCAGTCCCTATACAAATTAAGACTGGACAATATGGTAACATCAACTGACCAGATAACATTCAGAATCTGGGAGCTGGTTAAGCAGAGCAGACCGGGAACTTCGGGACTGACGATGGAATTCCGGGCGTACCCACCTGACCCCCGTTTATGTGTCATCACATCTATTGCTTTACATTAGCACAACTAAAGCCTTAAGAGGGAGCAAAATGGCACTATGGGTTAGCTACAAACAGCCACATGGTCGGGTGTCAGTACAAACCATCTCAAGATGGCTCAGACAGGTTCTGGGAGCTGCTGGGGTGGATACTGACATTTTTAAATCTCACTCCACCGGGGCAGCAGCAACATCGGCGGCCAGAAATATGGAGGTACCAATGGACCATATTCTGGCAACAGCAGGATGGTCTACGGAAAGGACTTTCCAAATATTTTATAACAAGCCGATTGCCAAACCTGCAGTGTTTGCAGAAAGAATTTTAAGTTCTGCAAATATATAATTTAGCCCGAGGGAGCATTATTTTCTTTGTTTAAAAAATAAATATTGTTATTATTTAAAAAAAATTGATTCATGTTTAATTACGATAACATACTTCCTCCCTTGGATGACTTCGGCAGTGAGTGAAGCATGGACTGTTCCACGGCTTGAAATCACAGATCTTTAAAATCTTCACATAGTCACTCACGTGACTCCGAAGTAAAATAGTAAGATTAAACGAGAACTTACCAGTTTGAAGTTTGATCTTTATTTTATGAGGCGTTACGATGAGGGATTACGTGCCCTCCGCTCACGCCCTCAATTATAAAGGTCAACTGGTATCCTAGTTCTTATTATCTTTACGATGTTTATTTCAATTATTATTTCTGTGATTCCACACCGCTGCTTTGAAGAATGTCGCGCATGCGTGCTGGCGGGGTCTTCACGTAATCCCTCATCATAACTCCTCATAAAATAAAGATCAAACTTCAAACTGGTAAGTTCTCGTTTAATCTTACTATTATAGAGACTTGTATGGTGCTGAAAAGGAGGCATGTTTGATCCACCAGCCCAAGAACAGCCTTGGTGATGAACCCCCACTCACCAGCTCTCATGGCACATACAGCACACCTACACATCTGATTTTAGTTTAATCGTGATCAGGTCTTTTGCTTCACCATCTGCCCAGGCCATGGGTTCCAGAATCCCAATTTTTATCAGGTGACAACATTTCAACTCTCAGCTAACCCTCCTATCATATTAAATCCGACCCTTCGGCCTAGGGAAGTTCTTCGTGTTCATCCCATTGAGATTTCTATGTTGCAGTAACTCCACCTCCAAGCTAGCCATTCATCAGAACAGAGTCAGGTTCGTTTAATGTCATGTACATCAGGATGCCATGAAATTCGTAGTTTGCAAAGGACAATAAATACAACAAGTATAACAATAAATACAACAACAAGTGCAAAATAGCACAATGGGGCAAAGATTGTAGGCCAATCTGAGGCAGTACAAAATAAACTACAGTAGAATAAAGATTGCATGGCAGCACTGCTGGGAAGGGCATGTGAATGAGATGATGGGTCAAAAGTCTGATAATGGTGGGCAAGTCTGGGTTTTCAAGCTCCTATAACTTATCCCTGAAGGTAAAGGAGAGTGAAGGGAATGGCCAGAATGGCAGGCTTCTCTGACAATACTTCCAACCTTGCCACTGTGAAGACAGCCTGTGATGTACTGCACAGTTTTCACAATTCCTTGCGGGTTTAAGCAGTCAAGATCTGAGGAGTTCCCATACAATGAGCCATAAGAGATGACTGATGCTGGATTCTTGAGCACAAATCAAAGTGCTGGAGGAACGCAGCAGGCCAGCAGCATCTGTGAATTTGCAGGTGGTATGGATGACAAGGAAGTTAAAGCTCCATTAATGAGGACAGGGTGGTGTCCAGCCCCAGTAACCAACTCTTTCCATCGTTTCTGATCTGAAAGATTAGGTTGTTGTTCTGCCACCAGTTAACCTTTAGAGATAGAGCTCGGAAACAAGTTTTTCGACCCACTGAGTCCGTGCTGACCAGTGATCACCCCGTAGACTGGTTTAGATTTACTAGAATGTTGCCTGGGTTTCAGCAACTAAGTTACAGAGAAAGGTTGAACAAGTTAGGGCTTTATTCTTTGGAGCGCAGAAGGTTAAGGGGGGACTTGATAGAGGTTTTTAAAATGATGAGAGGGATAGACAGAGTTGACGTGGAAAAGCTTTTCCCATTGAGAGTAGGGAAGATTCAAACAAGGGGACATGACTTGAGAATTAAGGGACTGCAGTTTAGGGGTAACATGAGGGGGAACTTCTTTACTCAGAGAGTGGTAGCTGTGTGGAATGAGCTTCCAGTGAAGGTGGTGGAGGCAGGTTCGTTTTTATCATTTAAAAATAAATTGGATAGTTATATGGATGGGAAAGGAATGGAGGGTTATGGTCTGAGCGCAGGTATATGGGACTAGGGGAGATTATGTGTTCGGCACGGACTAGAGGGGTCGAGATGGCCTGTTTCCGTGCTGTAATTGTTATATGGTTATTATTATATAGACTAGCCTACACACACTAGCGACAATTGTACCACTTGCTGAAGCCAATTAACCTACATACCTGTACGTCTTTGGAATGTGGGAGGAAACCGGAGCACTCAGAGGAAATGCATGCATACAGGGAGAACGTACAAACTCCGTACAGACAGCACCCATAGTCAGGATTGGACCCGGGTCTCTGGCGCTGTGAGGCAGCAATTCTACTGCTGCGCCACAGTACCACCCAAATCCCCTTTACATTTTTCCACCCCATCATTAACCTATTTCTATCCTTGGAAAAAACAGCGATCACATCTAGGCCCCTCATAATTTATAAACCAAGAAGGAATAAAGACGTAAACTATTTTCTAAATGGGGAGAGGGTTCAGAAATCGGAGGTGCATAGGGATTTGGGAATGCTGGTGCAGAATTCCCAAAAGGTTAATTTGTAGGTTGGCTCAGGAAGGCAAATGCATTATTAGCATTAATTCGAGAGAACTAGAATATGAAATATAGAATATAAAAGGAAGGATTTCATGTTGTGGCTTTATAAGGCATTGGTCAGGCCACATTTGGAATATTTGGGCCCCATATCTGAAGAAGATGTGCTGGTGTTGGAGGGGGTCCACAGGTTTACAAGCATTATCCTGGGGTTGATTGGGTTAACGTATGAGGAACATTTGATGTCTCTGGGCCTGTCCTCACTGAAGTTTAGAAGGATGAGGGGGGCATCTCATTGAAACGTGACGAATAACGAAAGGCCTAAATAGAGTGGATGTGGAGAGGGTGATTCCAGTGGTGGGATAATCTCGGATCAGAGTGCACAGCCATAGAATTAAAGGGCATACCTTTAGAATGGAGATTAGGAGGAATTAGGAGTGTCCCGGCCCCGCTGTGGAACCTTATCAAATACCGTGTGGAAGTCCATATAGACAACGCTTTGCACTCATCAACCTTTTTGGGTTTTTTGAAAAAGTAATCAATCAGATATGTAAGACATGATCTCTCACATACAAAACCATGCTGACTATCCCCCATCATCCCGTCTACCCAAATGCATATGTCCATACGACATAGGAGCAGAATTAGGCCATTTGGCGCATCAAGCATACTCCACCATTTAATCATGGCTGATCTACTTTTCCCTCTCAACCCCATTCTCCTGCCTTCTCCCCGTAATCTTTGATGCCCTTACTAATCAATCTTCACTGTAAAAATACCCGGTAACTTGGCTTCCACCGCTATCTATGGCATTGAATTCCATAGATTCACCATCCTCTGCTAAAGAAATTCCTCTTCATCTCCATTCTAATGGTACGTGCTTTTATTCTGAGGCTGTGCCCTCTGGGCCTAGACTCTGCCATTACTGGAAACATCCTTTTCGCATCCACTCTAGGCCTTTATTATCTGGTAGATTTCAATGAGATTACCCCCTCATCCTTCTAAACTCCAGAGAACAGGCCCATTGCCTTCAAATGCTCCTCATACGCTAATCCAATCATCCCCGGATCATTCTTGTAAACCTCCTTTGGACCCTCTCCAATGCCAGCATATCCTTCAAAAACTGATATGGGTACAAAACTGTTCAAGAAGGAACTGGAGATGCTTGAAGATCGAAGGTACACAAAAATGCTGGAGAAACTCAGCGGGTGCAGCAGCATCTATGGAGCGAAGGAAATTTCCTTCGCTCCATAGATGCTGCTGCACCCGCTGAGTTTCTCCAGCATTTTTGTGTACCATGGGTACAAAACTGTTCGCATTATTCTAAATGTGGTCGGACCAGTGCCTAATAAAGCCTCAGCATTACATCCTTGCTTTTATATTCTGGTAACATAACATAATAACATAAATTTCCCTCAAAATTATCTTATATCTTATCACTCTGAATACTCTCCATTAACTAGCCTACCAAGTTAGGCTCTCTCTCTATAGTTCCTAGGTTTTTCCTTGCAAGCGTTCTTAAATAGAGGCCCTTTAGCCACCGTCCAGTCTACTGGCACCACGCCCGTGTCTAATGATGATTCATATATATCAGCCAGGTGATCCTACAATTTCTTCTATAGATTTCCACAGAATCCTCAGATATATCTGATCAGGTCCAGGAGATTTATCTGCCTTTGTATGCCTTCAGATGTTCAGCAACATAACATGGACAGTCTTCAAGACATTTCCATTAACAGTCCCATGATCCCCAGTCTTCATTTCTTCTCCATTGTAAAGTCAGAGGAGAATTACTCATTGAGGACATTGGCCATTTCTGGCGGCTCCACAGAGAGATGCCCACTTTGGTTTCTGAGAGGCCCTATTCTCTCCCTAGTTACCCTCTTTCCTTAAATGTACATATAAAATTTCTCATGGTTTTCCTTAATATTATCTGTCAGAGATTATTAATCATCAAATATTTGTTCATACTTGCATATGTCATTATTTGCAGACTGCATCCTTTATAGAAAACATCACTTGACCAGGTCAAAAGTAATTGCAAAAACAAGCGTCATCTATTTTCCTGGCAATAAGTGAAAGGAGAATCTTTGGTCCTGATATACTGCCTCAGAGTATTCGGCGGTAATCACTTACAAATGCATATCTGAAGAATATTTGACAAATTCCGGATTTAGAAAGTATGAAAAAAAATCACCAAACTATTCCACAATTGTTAAATAAATTAGAAATCTGGCATTATAGTGTAGAACTGATACAAGCACTCAGTCAAAGACAGCAAGAGACTCCAGTTACTGCCTCGTATACTCACCACAGCTCCCTGGATAAGAAAGATGTCTGCTCCATTTGTGAAAAGCTTGCTAGGAATCATAATTTGGACAGCCAGTCCAGGTGCACTGCTTGGGCCCATATTAATAACCTGTAATAAAATAATTTAAACCAATGTTTGTTGTTAATCCTCAAGAAATAAAACTGTTCTGTTACATACAACAGTTATAAATTACTTCAAAGCCTCTTTGTTTTGATGCCACAACATGAGGTGATTGCGTCTCTTTTCCCTAGACAAGAATAGATTATCTGTGCAATCCAGAGTTTCATCTTATATAAAGGACATTGTGTATTGTGCAGTCCTCCTTCTGGAGATATGTCCAGTGAATCATTTGTTTTCTGGGAGCATGAAAGTGCGCACCTATTTCTCTAACTGTGGCATTAGCTCCCATGCCTTAATAGAGATGGTTCCTGTTATAAGATGCAGTTTTCTTTCTGTATTCTCATTAAGTCACACAGCAAGGAAATAGACCCTTCAGCCCAACTCATTCATCAAAATGCCCGTCTAAGCTAGTCCTATTTGCTCCAGTTTGGTCCATATCTCTCAAAACCTTTCCTATCCATCTACCTGTTCAAATGCCTTTTAAATATTCTTATTGGACCTCCCTTGACCACTTTCTCTGGCAGCTTATTCCACGTAAGCACCACCCTCTGTATGAAGAAGCAACCCCTCCGGTTCCTTTTTAATCTTTCCCTTCTCACCTTCTTCTTGCGTATGGCGTGCACAGCCTAAAGTTGGAGGACAACTTGTTCTATATGATCTTATTTGATTGTGCACACCAGGTTGATTGCATTTGTCGAAACAGGGCGGACCACGTGAAGGTTGCAATCTCCCACCACCCCCCCTCACCTTAAACCCATGCACTCTTGTTTTTGATTCCCCTTCCCTGAGAAAAAGGCAGTGTGCCTTCACCCTATCTATGCCTTCATGATTTTATACACCTCTACAAAGTCACCCTTCAGTCTCCTACACGCCAAAGAAAAATGTTCAAGCCGGGCCAACCTCCCCCTATAACTCAGGGTCACAAGTGCCGTCGACATTATCATCAAGGACCTGGCAACATTCTCGTAAAATACAAAATCACAAGCTGAAAACTCTTGAAGAGAAACATGGCCCTGCAGAGATGTAACAAAGTCAACTTTCCCTCATTTCTAACTTTTGAAGAGCTAAGGGTGGCTGCTGCCTCATATCTCCAGTGACCCAGGTTTGATCCTGATCTCCAGTGCTGTACGTCTGAAGGGCCTGTCCCACATTACGAGGTAATTCGCGAATTCTCCCGAGTTATTCACAAATTCTCCAGAGTTTCCCCTTGATGCAAACTCGCAGAATGTTCGTAACGTAGGAGTCCGTAGATATATCGTAAACCAGCCGTAGGTACTCGCGGCATCCTCCCGACTATTTTTTTACTCGTGGACATTTTTTATCAGGCTGGAAAAAACGTCCCGACTTACCTGATGCCCCGAGTACCTACGGCTGTTATAACGAGCCGCTACGATATATCTACGGACTCCTACGGACCCGTTACGAACATTCTGCGAGTTTGAATCAAGGGAAAAACTCGGGAGAAATCGTGAATAACGGGAGAATTCGTGAATTACCTAGTAAAGTGGGACAGGCCCTTAAGTAAGCAGTAAAGTCTAGAGGGGCCGATGGGAATTTGAGAAGTATAAAATGGGATTACAGTAGGATTAGTATAAATGGGTGCTTGATGATTGGTCTGGTTTCATTGTGGCAAAGGGCCTGTTCCCATGCTGTATAACTCAATGAATCTAATTAAATCACAATTTGAATTATTTCCTGAATAATACTGCTTATCTCACAACCTGTAGCAAATGTTAATTTAAACCCCACTTTAGGCCAGTCAAAATTTTATAACAGGGAATAATCATACTATTTCAACGTAATGGAATTCTAGCTGGAAGCTCACCAAAATCAAATCTGGTTGTTGATTCTTGAAAGACCTTTGATGGTCTGAAGTGCGTAAACACACATAATTTTTGATACATTCCCTTGACTCGGCCCCAGAATTTGCTTATGCCACAGTACATGAATCCAGTGAGGTGGATTCTTTAACACTGTAGTCAAATGAAACGTATACAAAGAAAATAACTGAAAGGGGTTGTTAGGTTGACGGGAAGTTGCTTTTGGTGAATTTCCAGGCAAAACCTTTTTAGTTGACTTTGTGTTACAATGGTTATAACACACCAAAGTTCAGAAGGTGAAACTTGACAACTTTACAATGTTACCATTAAAGAGCCAAGCATGCAAACAGTTAACAGGTTGTATAAACATTAGAGTTCAAAAATAGTATCACTGTAAAATAGATCTTCACCTCAATAGGCAATAGACAATAGGTGCAGGAGTGGGCCATTCGGCCCTTCGAGCCAGCACCGCCATTCAATGTGGTCATGGCTGATCATCCCCAATCAGTACCCCGTTCCTGCCTTCTCTCCATATCCCCTGACTCTGCTATTTTTAAGAGCCCTATCTAGCTCTCTCTTGAAAGCATCCAGAGAACCTGCCTCCACCGCCCTCTGAGGCAGAGGATTCCACAGACTCCACAGAGAAAATGTTTCCTCGTCCCCGTTCTAAATGGCTTACTCATTATGCCTCAGAAAAGATTCTTATACCGTTTACAGGAATAAGCGAGTTTGGTATTCCAACTGCACATGCCCAGATCAACGGTCACAAGCGAAAAACATTCTCGGCAGCCGTGCCGCGTCATGGACACAGACCTACGCCTCAACCGCAGCCAGGATCGATCCCCGGTCTCCGGCACCGCTATCACTGCCGAACCGCTACTGAACCCCCCCCCCCCCCCCCCATCTGGAGGCGGCCAGCGATGTCTGGAATCAGACGGGAGTGGCGCCCCAGGCCTACAGCCAGCATGTAGAAGCAGCGCTAAATCCAGCTCAAATCTGCCTGTCTCGCCGGGTTAACCTACCAGCCCTGACGGCAACGACGGCCCAGACTTCCAACCAGCGCGGAGAAGCAGCGCTAACTCCATGGCTGATGTCCCATCAGTCCAGGCAGAGCTGTAGGTTAACCCAGCAAGACAGGCAGAGTTCAGCTTGATTTAGCGCTGCTTCTCCGCACTGGCCGTGGGCCTGGGGGCTTTAGAGGGATATGTTTGGCCCATCTATCTATATCTATCTTCGATCATATCATATCTAATATAACCATATAATAAAACTCTGTGGCTGTGCGTGTGTGTGTGTGTGTGTGTGTGTGTGTGTGTGTGTGTGTGTGTGTGTGTGTGTGTGTGTGTGTGTGTGTGTGTGTGTGTGTGTGTGTATGTGTGTGTGTGTGCCAGCCTTTGATTCGTTGCTACTCCAACACCACACGCAGAAACGCCGAGATTTTTTCCATTTCGGTAGAGATTTCACTTTTACCTTCTCAAATCCACTCCTCATTAAATTTCGTCGTGTTTATGTACACATTTTTAATAAAATCCTTCTTCCCCCCCCCCCCCCCCCAACAAAATGTTAAAAAAAAAACAGCTCTCAATGTTGGTGAACGTTCCATCGTGTGATATCACAATGCCCAATGCTCACAGATGTCCAATCGGAATGGATCTCATTTACATATGGCTTTGCACCAGCCCCAGCCACCCCCCCCCCCCCCCCCCTGTATCGAAGCGCGTGATCACGTGTGGGAATAGAGAAAGAGGATTGGGGGTGATAGGGAATGGGGAATAAATGGACTGCCCCTACCCCTCCCCCTTCCACTCTCCTTCCCTACTCTCCCCCCACCCCTCTCCCCCTCCCTCCACACTCTTCCCCCTCCCTCTCCTACCCCATCTCCCTCCCCCATCCCTCCCTCCCCCACACCTCTCTCCCCCTCCCCATCCCTCTCTCCTCCCCCTCCCCTCTCCCTCCCCCACACCTCTCTCCCCCTCATCCCTCCCTCCTCCCCATCCCTCTCTTCTACCCCTCCTCTCCCTTCCACCCCCTCCCCCACACCTCTCTCCACCCCCATCCCTCCCTCCTCCCCCTCCCCTCTCTCCCCCCCCTCTCCCCACACCTCCCCCCCTCCTCCTCCCACCCCCATCCCTCTCTCCCCCACCCCCCTTCCCTCTCTCCCCCACCCCCTTCCCCCTCCCCACTCTTCCCCCTCCCTCCACACTCTTCCCCCTCTCCCCTACACCATCTCCCTCCCCCCTCCCCTCCCCCACACCTCTCTCCTCCCCCCTCTCCATCTCCCTCTCCTCACCCCTCTCCTCCTCCCACTCTTCCCACTCTCCCCCTCCCTCCACACTCTTCCCCCTCTCCCTCCTCCCTCCCCTCCATCCTCCCCTCCCTCTCCTCTCTCCCCCTCCCTCTCTCGCCCCCTCCCCCATCCCTCTTCCCCACTGTACACTGTAATCACTTAGCTTAATATTACTATTAGTTTCTTGTTGTATTTGCATTGTTGCCGGCGTCTTTCTCAGGTCACGATCCCCTGCTGGTCGACGTGACTGGACTATACCTCGTCCGTCCTGCGGCTTTTGCGTTGGTCTCCATGCACCCCTCGACATACCTCGGGATGGCCCACAGCCGGAGCGTCGACTGCGCCCGCGGGCCCCACCGTCCTGACCCACAGCCGGGGTGACCCCGACCTACAGCAAGAGCCGCCCTCGACCATGCTCCCTCACACCCAGCCGTCCCCACCCCCCCCTCCCCCACACCCCCCTCCCCCATACCCATTGTCACCCCCCAATGGGTCCCACTTACTCTAGTATCCCTCTAAACCTGTCCTATTCATGTACCTGTCTAAATGTTTCTCAAGCATTGCGATAGTACAGCCTCAACTCACCTCCTCGGACAACTAGTTCCCACCACCGACCACAATGGCTATCCATGTCTACTGCCTCTAACTGTGTTTCAGTAATACCCAAACCAATCCCTTCCTCTTTATTACCTATATCCCATTCTTTAAAATCAGGGCTGCCTATCTAATACCCCACTCAGCTGCATCCACCTATCACTTGCAAAGCTTTGTCCAGTCCCTCCTCTTTTCCAGCTCTCTCCCACCCCCACCCCTCCACAATCAGTCTGAAGAATGGTGCCAACCTGAAATGTCACCCATTCCTGTTCTCCAGAGAAGCTGCCTGACCTGATTTACTCCAGTGCCTTATGTCTTTGTTTGTAAATTAGCATCTACAGCATCCTGTTTCTAAATCTTATCCACTTTCTCTTCCTTTTTACTATCCCTTCTAAAAGGTAGGTATCCTGAGATATTTAATATGCAGACATGGTCAGAAAGCAGCCAGGTCCTTGTAATGACGATTAGATTTGACCAATTTGTTTCTATTTGTACCTTTAATGGGCCCTGTCTTGAATACTATGTATACTTAACTAAAGATCCTTGAGTTTTGTCTTTTTTACGATTTTACCTTTCGCTTTAATTGGAGAAATCACGTAATGGGAACTAAAAACAGAAAATGCTGGATACCTTTAGACCGTGTTCTTGTGCTGTTCTGTTCTAGATTCTACTGCCTGCTGAAGTTATCCAGCATTTTCCATTTTTAGTTCACATTACGGTATTGGCCCACTATATCCGTGCCGAACATGATTCCAAGACCATCTCTTATCTACTGGCTCTCTAGTATTTGATTTTTCCATCCTGGGAAAAAGGTTCCGGATATCTACTCTATCTATGCAGTGTTTCTGCTTGTCTAGTCCATCCTGTTTCAACTAAAGATTTCCAGAATCTGCAGTTTTCTTGATTTTCAAGTTTTAGAGATACAGCGCGGAAGCAGGCCCTTCGGCCCACCAGATCTGCGCAGACCAGCGATATCCGCACATTAACACCATCCTACACCCACTAGGGACAATTTTTAACATTTACCAAGCCAATTAACCAACAATCCTGCACGTCTTTGGAGTGTGGGAGGAAACCAAAGATCTCGGAGAAAACCCACGCAGGTCACGGGGAGAACGTACAAACTCCTTAGACAGCACCTGTAGTAGGGATCGATCCCGGGTCTCCGGCGCTGGATTCGCTGTAAGGCAGCAACTCTACCGCTTCCTGACAGATGAATAATTACCTATCGCTATCACTTTGTCCTTTCGTTTAGAGTTTCCAAATTTTCCCTTACGAAACCCGCTACTTGCTATTTAGTTTAAAACCATATCATCCGTCTAGGTTATTTAATTCTATGAAGTTTACATAGTTTGGAAGGACCTGTTAAAAGAGCAATTATACATTGAAATGCAGGGCATTAGTACAGGTACTGGCTCAAATGATTCACCTGAAATGTCAAGTTGAGCGGTTGAAACAGACAGGGCATTTCTTCCAGTTGAATAAATTTCGATGCATCCACTGAATCACCATAAATAAAGGAGGCTGGAGAAATTGACCTATTTTAAAGAGAAATAAAGAGGTATTAGCATGGACAGAGAAATGAAACAGCACTGAGCTCCAGTTGTGAAAGCATCACAATTAAGCTAAGCTTCAGCCTTTATCTAGTTGTACTGCCAGACAGAATTATTCATTCACCTAAACTTGAAATTCAAAACTGAATTTGAAACCCTTTCAGAGACAATATTTGTAACCTCAAAACACAAAGGAGTGTGAAGAGTTGATGTGAAATAGTTTAAACCTTATTGCTATTTTCACAATACATAGCTAACAAAACAAATGTAAATGTAAGCATGTACATTCAAACATATACTTTATACATACACATATGTGAATTCGAACAGCGATATGCTCTTGCATAGAATGTTTAATGCAGCAAATGTTAAATTGTAGGCATGAGAGAAACAGTTTCTTATAGAAACTTACAAAATTCATAAGGGGTTGGACAGGCTAAATGCAGGAAGATTGTTCCCGATGTTGGGGAAGTCCAGAACAAGGGGTCACAGTTTAAGGATAAGGGGGAAATCTTTTAGGACCGAGATGAGGAAAACATTTTTCACACAGAGAGTGGTGAATCTCTGGAATCCTCTGCCACAGAAGATAGTTGAGGTCAGTTCTTTGGCTATATTTAAGAGGGAGTTAGATGTGGCCCTTGTGGCTAAAGGGATCAGGGGGTATGGAGAGAAGGCAGGTACAGGATACTGAGTTGGATGATCAGCCATGATCATATTGAATGGCGGTGCAGGCTCGAAGGGCCGAATGGCCTACTCCTGCACCTATTTTCTATGTTTCTATGAGCCAGGAGAGGTCACACTCGTGTTACAAGGCATGGGGTAGGAAACAGCTAATTCCCCAGAATGAGAGCAAGGTGCTTGATTTTGTTCAAAGAAAGAGCAAAGCAGACTAGAAAAATAGGTCATTTTTGATCCCAGAATTAGCACAGAAGCAGGGTAGGTGGTGTGGCTACACTAGTAACCATCTGAGCTTCATTCCCAAAGAATGCTTTCAAGTGGTCAATCGTTTCTACTTTCTAGTCCTCAAGTATTGAAGATGAGTGTTTCTTCCTTGAGTTGGCATCTAGAGCTAAAAAATCAGGAGCATTGCCATTCAAGCATGTTTTCACGTGTAGGAAAGAACTGTAGATGCTGGTTTGAATCGAAGATAGTCACAAAAAGCTGGAGTAACTTAGCGGGGACAGGCAGCATCTCTGGAGAGAAGGAATGGGTGACGTTTTGGGTCGAGGCCCTTTTTTTCATCCTTGTTTCTTTCATGCTTGCTCCAGCTGCAAGATTGTTGCAGAAGCAGCATCGTAAGACATCTATGCTGTATTATGTGTGGACTTTTTATTTCATTTTATTCACATTTAGGGAATGAATTATGAGATTCATTTTATACAGGCAAATCAAGGATCTCCTCTGCATGCTGTTTTCACAGAGTATGAAACCCAGAAAGACAGTGCAAAACATCCAATTCCAAACCAACAACCCATTTTATAATGTGTCTCGTTTTCTGTCAAAAGAGAAAAGGATCCCATGTAAAATGTGATTCTGATTCACTTACACCCAATGTGTGCTAGCACTCAAAACAAATCTGAACCCCAAAAATGCTAATAGTCAAGCAAAGAGTAATTAAACATACCACCACATTCTCTAGAATGGTTTACACGCACAATACAGAATAACTGCTAAGCAATGTGCATGTGTGTTTTGATACGTGTCCGCTTAAGATATAGGTAAAACTAGCACAAATTAGACGGAGAAAGATGGCTCCACACACACCAGTGTTGGGATCAAAAGCAGGAATGATTTATTTCTAAGTCAAAGGTCACTGACTGATTTACATAATTATATGCACGTTTGAGCATGTGCGAGAATGAGTACAGCTCATTTGCATAAATGACATGGATATTGTCACATCTTGGGATTACATTTCCAACGACCCAAAACAAAACAAACCTAAACACTTTTCATAATGTTACACTGTAGCAATATGGTTTAACATAACTGAATAAAACAACTGTTCTGTCTTATTTCACAATTTCAACCATAGCCACACTTGTGATTTGTTTCAATAACACAAAATAATATTCACATGCTTTCTTCTCATAAGCATATAGGTACATCACAACAAAACACCTTACTTCTTGACATACTCGCCGTATCTTTCTGGCAGTTTGACAACTCGTTCTTTTCAGTATGTACATTCTGTGCATCATTTCTAGTTTCTTCTCTTGTGTCACTTTGTTTTTGTTCAGTTTTCTCTGTGTTATGAGTTTCACGAGTTGCATCTTTTTCTGGTGGTGCATGTTGTGTTGGTTTTACCTGTGTCAGCTGAGGTTGCAAAGATTTCTCAGTCTTCTCCGCGTCTGGCGGTTTCTCTGGAGTTATGTGTGGGGGTAGTTCTCCGGTCTTCTTCAGATCCACTCGATTACGTCGGATTAGAAGTCCTGAGTCTGTCTCGACTTCGTATGATCTCTCATCCAGTCGTTTCTGAACTGTTGCTCTCTGCCATCTGGTATCTCCTAGTTTATAGGGTTTGAGTCTTACGACGTCACCTTTTTCCAGGATTGGCAGAACCTTGGCATGTTGGTTGTAGATCTTTGACCGTTTTCCTTGCAAATCCTTCATCTTTTTCCTCTCTTCCATGAGTATCTCAGCACCACATGGTTTGAGGAGGTTTGATATAGTTGGAAATGTCATTCTTGTTCTCCTTCCATGTAGTCTTTGTGCAGGACTACTGTTCACTCCATGCGCAGGGGTGTTGCGCAATTCCAGTAATGCCAAGTAGACATCTGTCTTGGAGTGAGTGGTTTTCTTCAGTACTCGCTTAGCTGCCTTGACTGCCGATTCCACCTTACCGTTAGCTTGGCTATGTCTTGGAGAAATTGTGTAGTGGTCAAATTCCCATTTCCTGGCAAATTTGGTGAACTCCTCTGATGAGAACCATGTCCCGTTGTCGCTTACCACAGTGCTGGGAATTCCGTATCTTGCGAAGTGGTTCTTGAGTTTCAAAATGATTGTCCTGCTGGTCAGGTCATACAGTCTCCCTATTTCTCAGAAATTAGACAGATAGTCAACTGTGATTAAATAATGCCTTCCCGCAAGTTCGAACAGATCGGTTCCCACTTTGTCCCATGGGCGATCTGGGAGGTGATGGGGCATCAGAGTTTCTTTCTGATTCTGTTGTTCGTACTTCCTGCAGGCTTCACAGTTTGAAATGAACTGCTTCACATCGGAGTTCATTCCGGGCCAGAAAATGCATTCTCTAGCACGTCTGAGGGTTCCTTTTACTCCTAGGTGAGAGGTGTGGAGTGTCTCCTTCATATCTTTGCGTAGAGTGATAGGGATTACAACTCTCTCTCCTCTGAATACTAGGTCACCTTGCACACTCAACTCGTCTCTGACGTTGAAGTACGGTTGTGCTGCCTCTGGGACTTCTGGTTTGTGATCTGGCCATCCATTTTGGATTACTTTCATAACAGTCTGTAGTGTTTCGTCTGCCTTCATATGGGCTTGGATGCATTTGACCCATCCTCTCCCATGCTCAAGGACTCAACTACGTTGACATCAGTGAATCTGGTCGATCCTGTGGTGTCCGGGAATTATGCTCAGGAGAGCATATTTGATAGATGCATGTCTTTTCCCTTTACCCATTTGATCTTGATGTCATAGTGTGGCATCCTCATCATCATACCCTGAAGACATCTTGGTGATCGATGCAGAGGCTTTTTGACGATGACTTCCAATGGCTTGTGATCACCCTCAATGATCACTCTCTGTCTGTAGGTGTACTGATGAAAACGCTCGAGGGCAAACACTATTGCTAGTGCCTCCTTTTCAATCTGAGCATATCTCTGATTGGTTGGCGTCAATGGTCGACTCACATAGGACAGCAGTTGTCCTATCTGCATAAGTGTTGCACCTTGCTTGCATCACATTGTATGGTTAGCTGTTCATCTGGTGTGTAGTACGCCAGGATAGGTGCCGTTGTCAACAGCTCCTTGACCTTTGACATTGCCGTGTCATGTTCTGATGACCACTCCCACTCTGCATCCTTGTGGATCAATCTCCTCAAAGGCTCGAATGTGTCCGACAACATTGGCAGGAATCTTGCCAAGTAGTTTACACTGCCTTGTAATCTTTGGATTTCTGTTGGATTGGTTGGGTTAGGCATCTCTAGGATAGCCTGAATCTTTTTCGGATCCGGTTTCAGGCCACGGTCTGTAACCACATGTCCTAGAAATGTGATGCAAGTAGTTTTCACTACCGACTTCTTCTGGTTCAGCTTGATGCCTTTGTCTCTGTATCGCTGATGAAGATCTTGCAGTCTTGCATCGTGATTCCTGTCTGCATCTTCTCAGGCGTCCCCTACTCTGAAAAGGATGATGTCATCTGCAACACATTCCATTCCCTTTAACCTTTCTAGGGCTTGTTGCAGCTTCTGGAAGATCTCTGCTCTTACTTTCAGTCCAAATGGTAACCTCTTCCAGCGATATCTCCCAAAGGGGGTGTTCATGGTTGTTAGGAAACTGCTCTCCTCATCTAGTTCGCAGTGGAGGTATCATGACTTCAGATCGAATTTGGAGAAAATCTTCGCCTTGGACAGCTCAAGGAGTATGTTCTCTATGACTGGTAATCTGTGGATCTTTCTTTTCAGGACTTTGTTGAGGGGTCTAGGATCAATGCAGAACCTCAACTCCGTGCTGTCCTTTTTCTCCATAAGACAAGCCTGCTACACCACTCAGTTGGTTCTTCGACTTTAGTCAAGATGTCCTGCTCGACCAGCTTCATGAGACCATTCTTGACCTTCCCTTTCATGGCTACAGTTACCGGCTTTGCAGAGCACTGTAATGGGGTCACACCCTCCGTCTGCGTTACCAACTTGACCTTGCCTGGAAGTCTCTCCGGCCTTTCGTCGTCAAAGGTATCTTTGTAGTTCTTGAGTAATGAGCCAGCCTCGCTAACAGCAATTAGGCTCTTGAAATTCGGGTAGTGAACCGTGCTGAGTTTCATCTGTTGTGCAGCTTTGCCGCTCAGGAGTGGTGAGAGCCAGCCTTCCTCTACCACTATGAATTGAATCCAGTACTTCTTGTTCGTCTTGTCCCAGAGTACGACTTTCATCCTACCTTCCGCCAGCAGGTTGGAGCCGTTGTACATCTTTAAGACGATTTTCTCTCGTCTAATGTCCCCTTTTTTGGGTACAAGATCCTTGCGAATCACATTAACACTGGCACCAGAGTCAATCTGAAACTTGATGGCTTCTGTGCCGACCTGCATCTCAGCAAATAGGCCTGAAGAGGAATTGTTTCCAGCTGCATTGACCTCAATGCAACAGACTGCGTCGGAAATGGACGGTGTGTCAGATGACTCTATGGCCTTGTGCAGACCCCGTTTCTGCATGCCCTCCTTCCTCTGCTTGCAGCAGCAGGCAAAGTGGTTTTGTCATCCGTATCTGTTGCAGTCCTTCCCATTCGCTGGGCACTCATTCTTCCTGCGCTTGTGCGTCCTCGCACACAACTTGCACTTGTCTGGTCCCCGATTCTTCCTCTGTGAAGGAAAATCAACCTTCTTTTCCCTCGGTTTGAAACATTCCACCTTGTGTATTGTCGGCTCCTCGCCCATGACCTGCATTCTTGTCGCTGTGACCTCCGAGGATCTATATATATCCACGTCTCCTGTTGTGTCAGATTCCTCTTCTGAATGAGTGTCTTCCTAGTTGACTGGTCTGCAATACCAATGACGATGCGATCTCGAATTAGGCTTTCTTTCAGGCAATCGCAGAAGTTGCATGTCTTAGCAAGCTTCTTCAGCTCTGCAACGTACGATACAATGCTTTCCCCTTGATTCTGGTCTTGTTTATTGAAAATTAATCTTTCATACGTTTCATTCGTCTCTTCTATAATGATGGTGGACATCTTGTCGATGATGATTTTCACATCCGTCTAATCCGCTACCGTTTTGAAGGGTATTGAAGATTTGCAGTCCTTCCGGTCCAACAGTATGCAGGAGTACTGCTTTGTGATACTGTTTCTCCTGCTAATCCAGTTCAGTTATCACTGCATAATTTTCATACATTTGTTTAAACATTTTCCACTCTTCCACCCGGTTCTCTTTGAGCTTTAGGTTGGGTGGTGGAGCCACGTGGAAAGATGGACTGGCCTGCGCCATTTTGATATATCAGCGTTTCCCCTCACCCTTAATAACTTATGTATCGTACAGCTCCATCCAAGACTACAAGAACTTGTAGAGAGTTGCGGATGTAGCCCAGACCATCAGGCAAACCAACCTCTCTTCCATTGACTCACATCTACACTTCATGCTGCCTCATGGTAGAGACGGAGATAATTTCCCAGGTAGAAATGTCAAATTGCTTCAAGGTAAGAGGGAAAAGTTTGAAGGAATTTTAAGAAGCAGGTTTTTTTTTTAACATAGATACCTGGAAAGTGCTGTCAGAGCAAGTGGTGAAAGCAGATACAATGGTAATGTTGAAGAGGCAATTACACAGACACATGAACAAGCAGGAAATTGAGGAATGTAGACCACACATGGGAATATGTGCAGTTTCAATTGGCATCACGATCAGCACAGTCATCGTGGGCTGAAGGGCATGTTTCCCTACTTTAATGTCTTATGTTCTATCTATATTGTATGTATTCAAACAAACAGGGGCCTTTCAGTGTCAAAATGCTTAATTCAGTCAATGGGACTTTTCCACAAAGCCGCAGTAAGATCAAAGCATGAAATCTCTAAAGAAGCAGGACTGAGGAGTGAATTAACTAATTAGATTAGTTTATTTTATTTTATTATTATTGTGTACTGAGGTACAGTTAAAAGCTTTTTGTTCCTTACAATTGAGCAGAAAGACTATACATGATTATAATCAAACTATCCACATACAGATACACGATAAAGGGTACAAGGTTTAGTGCATGATAAAGCAATAAAGTCAGATTAAAGATAGTTCAAAGGTCTCCAATGAGGTAGATGGGATGTCCGGACTGCTCTCTAGTTGGTAAGAAGACAATTTAGTTGCCTGATTACAGCTGGGAAGAAACTCTCCCTGAATCTGGAGGTATGCGTTTTCAAACTTCTGTACCTCTTGCCTGATGAGATTGGGGAGAAAATGGAGTGACCACGGTGAGATTGGTCCTCGATTGTGCTGGTGGCATTGCCGAGGCAGTGTGAAGTGTAGATGTGAATCAATGGAAGAGAGGTTGGTTTGCCTGATGGTCTGGGCTACGTCCACAACTCTCTACATGTTCTTGCAGTCTTGGATGGAGCTGTTCGCAAACCATGCTGTAATGCATCCCGATAAAATGTTTTCTATGGTGCATCTGTAGAAGTTGGTGAGGAGTGGCGGGAGTTTTTACGGACATTTTCAACCTCTCACTTCTGAGGTCTGAGGTTCCCACCTGCTTTAAAAGGGCATCAATTATACCGGTGCCCAAGAAGAGTAAGGTGACGTGCCTCAATGACTATCGACCAGTGGCACTAACGCCGGTGGTGATGAAGTGCTTTGAGAGGTTGATCATGGAGCAAATCAACTCCTACCTCGACAAAAACCTGGACCCACTGCAGTTCGCGTACCGCCACAACAGATCAACGGTGGATGCGATCTCGCTGGCCCTCCACTCCGCACTGGACCACTTGGACAACAAAAACTCATATGTCAGGCTGTTATTCATTGATTACAGCTCGGCATTTAACACAATCATCCCCTCCAAACTGGTTACCAAACTCACAGAACTGGGTCTCTGCACATCCCTCTGCAACTGGATCCTCGACTTCCTCGTCCACAGACCAGTCTGTTCGTATTGGTGGAAATGTGTCAGCCTCGATAACAATCAGCACGGGAGCACCTCAAGGCTGCGTGCTCAGCCCCCTGCTGTACTCACTCTATACCCATGACTGCGTAGCGAACCACAGTGCGAACTCCATCATCAAGTTCGCTGACGACACCACTATTGTGGGGCGTATCACTGATGGGGATGAGTCAGAGTACAGAAGAGAGATCGAGCAACTGTCCATATGGTGCCAGCGCAATAACCTGGCCCTCAACACCAGCAAAACCAAGGAACTGATTGTGGACTTTGGAAGGAGTAGGAGGGGGACCCACAGCCCCATTTATAAAGGGTCAAGAACTTCAAATTCCTGGGCGTGCACATCTCTGAAGATCTTTCCTGGTCTGAGAACACTAACGCAATTATCAAAAAAGCTCATCAGCGCCTCTACTTCCTGAGAAGATTACGGAGAGTCGGATTGTCAAGGAAGACTCTCTCTAACTTCTACAGGTGCACAGTCGAGAGCATGCTGACCGGTTGCATCGTGGCTTGGTTCGGCAATTTGAGCGCCCTGGAGAGGAAAAGACTACAAAAAGTAGTAAACACTGCCCAGTCCATCATCGGCTCTGACCTTCCTTCCATCGAGGGGATTTATCGCAGTCGCTGCCTCAAAAAGGCTGGCAGTATCATGAAAGACCCACACCATCCTGGCCACACACTCATCTCCCTGCTACCTTCAGGTAGAAGGTACAGGAGCCTGAAGACTGCAACAACCAGGTTCAGGAATAGCTACTTCCCCTCAGCCATCAGGCTATTAAACCTTGCTCGGACAAAACTCTGATTATTAACAACCACTTTCTGTTATTTGCATTTTACCAGTTTATTTATTCATGTGTGTATATATTTATATCATGGTATATGGACACATTTATCTGTTTTGTAGTAAATGCCTACTATTTTCTGTGTGCTTAAGCAAAGCAAGAATTTCATTGTCCTATACAGGGACACATGACAATAAACTCACTTGAACTTGAACTTGAGGGTTGCTGGGGACATGCCAAACGTCCTAAGCCTTCTAAGGAAGTAGAGGCATTTGAGTACTTTTTTGGCCATTGCTTCGATGTGGGTGGTCCAGGATAAATTGCTGGTGATATTTATTCCTAAGAACTTGCAGCTTTCAACCATCTCTATTTCGGCACATTAAAATATCCCACTAACTCTGACACTACACTGTGGTCTCCTTGACACAAGAAGCACAATGAGAAAGTTGTCTGAGAATACTGAAGACTCGCAAAATCCTTTACAAACTGCAAATGCTTACAAAATGGATATCACTGGTGCCTCCCCACAGCCCTTCCTGTATTGAGTATTATTAGACTCTCAACTTTCTTCATTCAAGCTCACGGATCTGGGTCTCAGTGCATCCCTCTACAATTGGATCCTCGACTACCTCATCCACAGACCACAGTCTGTTCGTATTGGTGGAAATATGTCATCCTCGATAACAATCAGCATGGGAGCACCTCAAGGCTGCGTGCTCAGCCCCCTGCTGTACTCACTCTATACTCATAACTGTGTAGCCGGACATAGTGCGAACTCCATCATCAAGTTCGCCGACGACACCACTGTTGTGGGACGAATCACAGATTGTGATGAGTCAGAGTATAGAAGTGCGATCGACCGATTGACCAAATGGTGCCAGCACAACAAACTGGCTCTCAACACCAGTAAAACCAATGAACTGATTGTGGACTTTGGAAGGGGAAGGATGGGGACCCACAATCCCATCTATATCAACAGTGGAACAAGTCAAAAACTTCAAATTCCTGGGCGTGCATATTTCCAAAGATCTTTCCTGGTCCCAGCACACTGATCCAATTATAAAGAAGGCACATCAGCGCCTCTACTTCCTGAGAAGATTACGGAGAGTCGGTATGTCAAGGAGGATTCTCTCCAACTTCTACAGGTGCACAGTAGAGAGCATGCTGACTGGTTGTATCGTGGCCTGGTTCAGCAACTTGAACATCCAGGGGCAGAAAAGAATGCAGAAAGTTGTGACCATTGCCCAGTCCATCATCGACTCTGACCTCCCCACCACCGAAATGATCTATCGCAGTCGCTGCCTCAAAAAGGCTGCCAACATCATCAAAGATTGAACACACTATCCTGGTCACACACTCATTTCACTGGTGCCATCGGGAAGAAGGTACAGGAGCCTAAAAATCTGTAACATCCAGGTTCAGAAACAGCTTCTTCCTCACAGCCATCAGGCTATTAAACACGACATCAAATAAGCTCTGAACAATAACAGTCCATTGTAATTACATAATAACATATTCTTGTGATTGAGGCAGTGCAGCGTAGGTTCACGAGATTGATCCCTGGGATGGCAGGACTGTCATATGAGGAAAGATTGAAAAGACTAGGCTTGTATTCACTGGAGTTTGGAAGGATGAGGGGGAGATCTTATAGAAACATATAAAATTATAAAAGGACTGGACAAGCTAGATGCAGGAAAAATGTTCCCAATGTTGGGGGAGTCCAGAACCAGGGGCCACAGTCTTAGAATAAAAGGGAAGGCATTTAAGACTGAGGTGAGAAAAAACTTTTTCACCCAGAGAGTTGTGAATTTATGGAATTCCCTGCCACAGAGGGCAGTGGAGGCCAAGTCACTGGATGGATTTAAGAGAGAGTTAGATAGAGATCTAGGGGCTAGTGGAGTCAAGGGATATGTGGAGAAGGCAGGCACGGGTTATTGATAGGGGACGATCAGCCATGATCACAATGAATAGCGGTGCTGGCTCGAAGGGCCGAATGGCCTCCTGCACCTAATTTCTATTAATGGCGGTGCTGGCTCGAAGGGCCGAATGGCCTCCTCCTGCACCTATTTTCTATGTTTTTATTATTATTATTGCGCTATATCTGTTTATTTATTGTGTATATATGGTCTATAGACAAACTTAACTTTTATCTTCTGTTTTGGATTATGTTTACATATTCTGTTGTGCTGCAGCAAGTAAGAATTTCATTGTCCTATCTGGGACACATGACAATAAAACTCTCTTGGCTCTTGATCCTTGCTTTGCAAGTCAATTTCCACTTTTCCACCTCTGATTCTATACCCATATCCCAGCATGATCAGATTACTCTATCCTATTACTCTATGAACTATAACATTTAGATCCTCTCCCTGATCATTCCTATTTGGACAACACAAGAAATCAGATCCTCCACCCCACCCACCACTCTTCACGTCACCATTCTATTTTGCTGAAGAGATGTTGAGCATTTTGGCCCATCATTTCGGTAAAGGATCACTCTTTAACACCCTGATACTCTCCCTGTAGCTCAGGCCCACGAGTCCTGGCAATATCCTCATAAGTCTTCTTTGCATCCTTTCCTGCTTACATCCTTACATCTTTCCTATAACATGGTGCCCAAAACAGAATACAGTACTCTAAATGTGGCCTCACCAACATCTTAAATAACTGCACAATGACTCCCAGCTTCTATACTCAATACTTTGACTGATGAAGGCCAATGTGCCAAAAGCCTTGTTAACCACCCAATCTACCTGTGACGCCACCTTCAAGGAACTATGTACCTGCACTGCTCGATCAATAGACAATAGACAATAGGTGCAGGAGTAGGCCATTCAGCCCTTCAATGTGATCATGGCTGATCATCCCCAATCAGTACCCCGTTCCTGCCTTCTCCCCATATCTCCTGACTCCGCTATTTTTAAGAGCCCTATCTAGCTCTCTCTTGAAAGCATCCAGAGAACCTGCCTCCACCGCCCTCTGAGGCAGAGAATTCCAGACTCACCACTCTCTGTGAGAAAAAGTGTTTCCTCGTCTCCGTTCTAAATGGCTTTTACTCCTTATTCTTAAACTGTGGCCCCTGGACCTGGACTCCCCCAACATCGGGAACAAGTTTCCTGCCTCTAGCGTGTCCAAACCCTTAACAATCTTATATGTTTCAATGAGATATCCTCTCATCCTTCTAAACTCCAGAGTGTACAAGCCCAGCTGTTCCATTCTCTCAGCATATGACAGTCCCGCCATCCCAGGAATTAACCTTGTAAACCTACTCTGCACTCCCTCAATAGCAAGAATGTCCTTCCTCAAATTAGGGGACCAAATCTGCACACAATACTCCAGGTGTGGTCTCACTAGGGCTCTGTACAACTGCAGAAGGACCACTTTGCTCCTATATTCGATTCCTCTTGTTATAAAGGCCAACATGCCATTTGCTTTCTTCACTGCCTGCTGTAGCATGCAGTGCTGGGGTGCTGGGATGCTGGGGTGTGTTTTAGAGCAGATCTCTCCGCTCTAAAACACACCCCAGAGGCCTACCATTCACAGTGTATGTCCTGCCCATGTTAGTCTTCTCAAAATACACCTCACATTTCTCTGTATTAAATTCCATCCACCATTCCTCAGACCACCAGTCCAACCACTCAAGATCCTGCTGGAAATGTTGACAAACATCTTCACTATCTACAATACCACCCACTTTTGTGTCATCTGCAAACTATCTAATCATGCCATGTACGTACTCATCCAAATCATTGATATACATGACAAACAGCAATGGGCCCAGCACCGAACCCTGAGGCACACCACTAGTCACAGGCCTCCAATCCAAAAACCAAGCTTCCATCATCGCCCTTTGCTTCCATCCATGAAGTCAATGCTCTATCCAATCAGCGATCTCCCCTTGGATCCTATGCATTCTAACCTTCCAGAGCAGCCTACCATGTGGAAGAGTGTTGAATGCCTTGCTGAAATCCATATATACAACATCTACCGCTCTGCCCTCTACAACCTTTTTGGTCACAACTTCAAAAATCTCAATCAGATTCATGGGACAAGACCTCCACATACAAAACCATGCTGGCTGTCCCAAATCAGCCCTTGTCCACTTAAATGTAAGTATATCTTATACCTCAGTATACTCAGCCAGGGCAACTGCAATTTTCTCTCTAACTCCCCACAATATCCTTGGATATATCTGATCAGGCCCAGGAGATTTGTCTACCTTCTTATCTGCCATGGCCATCAGCACCCCTTCGACCGTAATACTGTCTGCTCTCAAGGCACTTCCATTGACTGTCTCAAGTTCCCCAGCCCTCATGTTTTTCTCCATGGTAAAAACAAAGGAAATATACTCATTGAGGACCTTGCCCATCTCCTGTGGCTACACACAGAGTTGATATCTTTGATTCCTGAGGGTTTCCATTCTCTCCCTGGTTATCCTTTTTCCCTTTACGTACATAAAATCTCAAGATTAACCTTAATGTTTTCAGCCAGAGCTATCTCCTGTCCTCATTTTGCCCTCTTAATTTCCTTTTTTAACCTGCTCCTTAGCTCCCCGAATCTCCTCCAAGGATACGCTTGATCCCAGCTGCTTATACCTGCCCCACGCCTCCTTCTTACTCTTGACAAAAGCCTTAATTTTCCTCATCATCCAAGCTTCCTTATGACCACCTGTCTTGCCCTTCTCTCTAACAGGAACATGCATGTTCTGAACTCCTTCAACTAGGGAAGGAGCACACCATCCTCGCTATATGTCCTGTCCATGAAGCTCCTGAGCTCATCCAGCTGCTGCTCCAGTTCCTTAATGCAGTCTTTAAGGAGCTGCACCTGGACACAATGACAACAGGTGTAGTCATCAGCAGTTTCATTGACTTCCCACATCCTGCAGGAAAGAACCTTTCCTGTTTTCTGCTCTTCTACATTCTTAACCCTAATCTCCCATCCCAACGGCCTCCAATTCTGTTTCCAGGTCTGTGTCATTCCTATCTCCCATTCAAAATCTTGTTCATGCCTTAAGCAGATTCTTATCACCACCAGCTCCTCTTTCCATTGCAGGCTTCCCCACTCACTAGAAGCAGATGCCCTTTCTTACATAACTCCTCACAGAGTGGTTATCTCCTCCATCCAAACCCATATCTACTCTGGACCCCCTAGGGAGGGATTCAACTTGCACTGCTTCCCTGCCAACATTGTTCCACCTACCTGCCTAACAATGACTACCTTTAGTCACTGTGCACCAAATTATCTTCCAGCTTCAAAAGGTACCAGAACATTGATCATATTTACCCTGTAACAGCGGTGTCCACTTCATGTTTCAGCAGCATTGTGAGAACGAGTGTGTTGTCATGCAATGTTTCATTATGCTCCACATTCCCACTGCAGAAAAGAAACAAACACAATCTTGAGAGTCAGTATTATGCATGTTGGCCAGAGCACAAAGCGAGAGTAATATAATGCTGTCCTCTCTCTGGTTTAGCACTGCTGGCAAAGACCCTTTAAAAGCTGCTTTACATTTGACTATTAAAAGTCATAACCAGAAAGACAGCAGCACCATTCAATACCTCCAATGAGTATTTTTAAATATTGCATTCATTTCATATTTTTCTAGACAAGTAATGATATCCCATTGGATTAAAAGGAAACAAAGGCATTGAGGGACTTCCTGATTTTAATGCAATTGACTATAACCTCAAAAGTCTTGATGGAGTGAAAACACACTGCTGGCTCCAAGCCCCTAAATTTCAAGGTGAAGAGATCAAAAATCAAAGTGCTGCTAAGCCCAAGAGACCTGTAACCCAATGTAAGAAGCACGTTAAAGACAACAGAAATAAAATACTATACATTTTAAACCTAGAAATTCACATCATGGAACACAAAGTAATATCAAGATGCCTAGAATCTAAAATAAAGATAGAAAATGATATTAATATACTGTAGATTTACCAGTATTTAGAAAGAAAAAAAAAAATATATATATATATATATATGTGTGTGTGTGTGTGTGTGTGTGTGTGTGTGGGTGTGTGTGTGGGTGTGTGTGTATATATATATATATATATATATATATATATATAGGTCACTATACCTCTTGTCCCCTTTTCTGATGTGTTAATTTCTGGACCTGATTGAATTTGAGACCATCAAAGAAATATCTGATTTTTTAATAAGAGTTGGAGCATGTCCACTCTAAACACAGTTATTGTTCTACCCGCTAATGCTGATCGAGCTCATCCAAAAAATCCTTACAATTAAAAACCCTCTAGACTATGGGAGCTGCTGGGCTACTTGGTTTACATCTTGTCAACTTGTTTTGCAGCATTGTCAACAATCACTTCCAAAGTATTTGAACTACATAACAGAGTGGCTATGTATACAAAATGCACACTTTTTCAACTTTGGTGGAATAACATCTTTACATCTTTCTACAGTACTGTTCAGTAAGGCAGATGACATAATTGGAACTGATAATGGAATGTTCTATCAGAAATTATTAATATAACATTGTACATAAACCATGTAGGTAAATGCAAAACGCATAAATAATCAACAGGTATAAATTTAAACATAAATTTACTCATTTTATTTTCTAGCCGCCCAAGATAACCATTTCCTATCGTCCCATTAGACCAATATCGCGCAACATCTCTCCTATCCATTTAAGATGTCCAAGTGTCTTTTAAATGCTATTATAGTACCTGCTTCAATTACTTCTTCTGGCAGCTCGTTCCATATACCACCACCCTCTGAATGAAAAAGATGCCTGTAAATAAAAGCTGGTTTACAAAGAAAGATGCAACGTGATAAAGTAACTCAGCAGGTCAGGGAGTATCTCTGCAGAACATGGAAAGCTACCATTTCGGATCAGACTGCTGTTGTGGGGGTGAGGGGAGCAGAAATATAGAAGAGGGAGAGGCAGGACAAAGCTTGGTGAGTGAAATAATTAGTCATTAGGTTCTTGATTAGTAAGGGCATCAAAGGTTATGGGGAGAAGGCAGGAGAATGGGGTTCAGAGGGTAAAATGGATCATTCTTTTCAAACATTGAAAAGGGGCTGTTTTTGTGCTGTACTGTTCCTTCTATATACTATTAATTTGCCTGGCTGCATTCCCAATGATCTGCCTCTTCTCTAGCAGACATAACTACATATTGGTTTAAACGTGTTCCACTGTCTCGCATAGCAACCTGGGATTTGGTTCTCCTGAATGTACTTTAAGAATTCCATCTACCCTTAAGTTGCCATTCCTTTCCTACTTGCCACCAAAGTCTCTAATATTGAAACTAAAAGTTCACTAATCCACATACTCAGTTCATCTGCTGTACTCGTCAGACTATTTTGATTAAAATAAATACAATCCAGTCTTGCTTCCATCCCTATCAAGTTTGTGTAAGCACTGCCTACTTTGAACCTACCTAGTTGTCCGACTATATTTTGCCATTCCTCACCCTTGATGGCATTTCAATTCTAATAATAATAATAAATTTTATTTAATGGGCGCCTTTCAGACATCTCAAGGACACCTTACATAGTAATCGGAATAAAAACATATAATCAGAATAGAACAAGTAAAAAGGACATCACAGAGACACAAATTAAAAACAGAATTCAATCCAAAAACAGAAAATCAAAAACACAGGGTCTCATTTCCCTGTCAAAGTAGTTTAAATCCTTTCCAGCAGTACCACAAACTGAAGTGACATTGACTTCATATATCTAGAGTCAGCTGAACAGCACATTAGTGCACCAGTAAATGTTGCTGCCTCACGGCTCACGGACCCGACTACGGATGCGGTCTGTGTGAAGTTTTCATTATCTCCCTGTGACTGCATGGGTTTTCCCTGGGTGCTGTGGTTTTCCTCCCACATCGCAAATACATTGAAAGGCTAGATAGACAGAAAAGTGTTAGAGTGACTCAGCAGGTCAGGCAGCATCTCTGCTATAAAAGGGTGTGCGATGTTTCAGGTCAGGACCCTTTTTCGGTCCAATACTGCAATGCCACCACCTTCCCAACCCGAAAGGTCACACGTCGTTTTTCTCCAGAGATGCTGCCTGACCCGTTGAGTTACTCCAGCACTTTGTGTATCTCTTCAGCATAAACCAGCATCTGTAGTTCCTTTCTGCACATATTAATCGGTTAATTGGCTCCGGTAAATTACCCTAACTTTGCTAAAGGATCAAAAAAGGGTTGATGAATAAATGGGAGGAAAAAAAAACCTTGCCACAGGAAAAAACCCCACAGGGAATAGCTCTTCTGGGATCCAACATGGACCCAATGGGCTGAATGGTCTCCTTCTCTGTGATAAGTTAGCTATATTCTGAATAACAATACATTGAATCTAGTTAGTAAATACCAGCACTATCAAAAGGAGGTTCCAGCAGATATCTCTGTGAATAAAAGCACATTTTGGAGTTTGATGCATGCATATCTAAATACAAATGTTCTAAATTTGTTCAGATTCCAGCTGGCCGATTCAGTCAGAGTTTTACATAGCACAAAGTTGTTTTACATAGCATATCAAGTTGCCTAAATGAGCAAGTCCCATTTGCATGCATTTGGCTCAAATCTCTCTGAATATTTCCTATCCATGTACCTGCCCAAATATCTTTCAAATGGAATAATTGCATCCACTTCCTCCGGCAGCTCCACATATAGATAAATGTGAGGTTATCCACTTTGGTGGCAAAAACAAGGGGGCAGATTATTATCTCAATGGGGTTAGGTTAGGTAAGGGGGAGGTACAGCGAGACCTGGGCGTCCTTGTACACCGGTCACTGAAATTTGGCGTGCAGGTACAGCAGGCAGTGAAGAAAGCTAATGGAATGTTGGCCTTCATAACAAGAGGATTTCAGTATAGGAATAAAGAGGTTCTTCTGCAGTTGTATAGGGTTCTGGTGAGACCACATCTGGAGTATTGTGTACAGTTTTGGTCTCCTAATTTGAGGACGGACATCCTTGTGATTGAGGCAGTGCAGCGTAGGTTCACGAGATTGATCCCTGGGATGGCAGGACTGTCATGTGAGGAAAGATTGAAAAGACTAGGCTTGTATTCACAGGAGTTTAGAAAGATGAGGGGGATCTTATAGAAACATATAAAATTATAAAAGGACTGGTCAAGCTAGATGCAGGAAAAATGTTCCCAATATTGGGCGAGTCCAGAACCAGGGGCCACAGTCTCAGAATAAAGGGGAAGGCATTTAAGACTGAGGTGAGAAAATACTTTTTCACCCAGAGAGTTGTGAATTTGTGGAATTCCCTGCCACAGAGGGCAGTGGAGGCCAAGTCACTGGATGGAATTAAGAGCTCTAGGGGCTAGTGGAATCAAGGGATATGGAGAGAAGGCTGGCACGGGTTATTGATTGGGGACGATCAGCCATGATCACAATGAATGGCGGTGCTGGCTCGAAGGGCCGAAAGGCCTCCTCCTGCACCTATTTTCTATGTTTCTATACCTGCCACTGCCTGTAATAAAACATTGCAATAAAAAGGTCTCCTTTAAATGTTATCCCCTCACCTTAAACCTATGCCCTCTAGCTTTCGGCTCCCCTATTCTGGGATAAAGACTGTGGTTATCCATCTTACGTATGTCCTCATGATTTTATTAACCTCTCTTAGATCATCCCTTGTTATGCTCCATGGAAGGACGTCCTCCCCTATCCCGCCTCTCCTTGTAACTCTTACCCTCCAGAGCCAGTAACTTCCTTGTGAATTTTTTCTACACCCTTTCCAGTTTAATGACATCTATCCTATAACAGGTTGACCAGTAATGCAAAAAGTACTCCAAATGTGGCTTCGCGGGCATCTTATACCAGCTTGTCAGTGCCTTCCACTGCTGGACTCTGCAAGGAATACAGTTAGAAACATAGAAAATAGTTGCAGGAGTAGGCCATTGGGCCCTTCGAACCTGCACCGCCATTCAATATGATCATGGCTGATCATCCAACTCAGTATCCTGTACCTGCCTTCTCTCCATACCCCCTGATCCCTTTAGCCACAAGGGCCACATCTAACTCCCTCTTAAATATAGCCAATGAACTGGCCTCAACTACCTTCTGTGGAAGGGAGTTCCAGAGATTCACCACTCTCTGTGTGAAAAATGTTTTTCTCATCTCTGTCCTAAAGGATTTCCCCTTTATCCTCAAACTGTGACCCCTTGTCCTGGAATTCCCCAACATCGGGAACAATCTTCCTGAATTTAGCCTGTCCAACCTCTTAAGAATTTTGTAAGTTTCTATAAGATCCCCCCTCAATCTCCTAAATTCTAGCGAGTACAAGCCGAGTCTATCCATTCTTTCTTCATATGAATGTCCTGACATCCCAGGAATCAGTCTGGTGAACCTTCTCTGTACTCCCTCTATGGCAATAATGTCCTTCCTCAGATTTGGAGACCAAAACTGTATGCAATACTCCAGGTGTGGTCTCACCAAGACCCTGTACAACTGCAGTAGAATCTCCCTGTTCCTATACTCAAATCCTTTTGCTATGAATGCCAACATACCATTTGCTTTATTCACTGCCTGCTGCACCTGCATGCCTACTTTCAATGACTGGTGTACCATGACACCCAGGTCTCGTTGCATCTCCCCTTTTCCTAATCGGCCACCATTCAGATAATAGTCTACTTTCCTGTTTTTGCCACCAAAGTGGATAACCTCACATTTATCCACATTATACTGCATCTGCCATGCATTTTCCCACTCACCCAGCCTATCCAAGTCACCTTGCAGCCTCCTAGCATCCTCCTCACAGCTAACACTGCCCCCCAGCTTAGTGTCATCCGCAAACTTGGAGATGTTGCATTCAATTCCCTCGTCCAAATCATTAATATATATTGTAAATAGCTGGGGTCCCAGCACTGAGCCTTGCGGTACCCCACTAGTCACTGCCTGCCATTGTGAAAAGGACCCGTTTACTCCTACTCTTTGCTTCCTGTCTGCCAGCCAGTTCTCTATCCACATCAATCCTGAACCCCCAATACCGTGTGCTTTAAGTTTGTATACTAATCTCTTATGTGGGACCTTGTCGAAAGCCTCTGAAAGTCCAGATATAACACATCCACTGGTTCTCCCTTATCCACTCTACTAGTTACATCCTCGACAAATTCTATAAGATTCGTCAGACATGATTTACCTTTCATAAATCCATGCTGACTTCGTCCAATGATTTCACCACTTTCCAAATGTGCTGCTATCCCATTTTTAATAACTGATTCTAGCAGTTTCCCCACTACCGATGTTAGACTAACTGGTCTTTAATTCCCCGTTTTCTCTCTCACTCCCTTTTTAAAAAGTGGGGTTACATTAGCTACCTCCAATCCTCAGGAACTACTCCAGAATCTAAAGAGTTTTGAAAAATGATCAGTAATGCATCCACTATTTCTGGGGCTACTTCCTTAAGTACTCTGGGATGCAGCCTATATGGCCCTGGAGATTTATCGGCCTTTAATCCATTCAATTTACCCAACACCACTTCCCGGCTAACCTGGATTTCACTCAGTTCCTCCATCTCATTTGACCCGCGGTCCCCTGCTATTTCCGGCAGATTATTTATGTCTTCCTTAGTGAAGACGGAACCAAAGTAGTTATTCAATTGTGTTCAAAAGGGAACTGCAGATGCTGGAATATCGAAGGTACACAAAATTGCTGGGGAAACTCAGCGGGTGCAGCAGCATCTATGGAGCGAAGGAAATAGGCGACGTTTCGGGCCGAAACCCTTCTTCAGAGTCTGGATGGCATGAACATTGAATTCTCCCAATTTTGCTAGCCCTTGCTGTCTCCTCCCCTTCCTCAACCCTCGAGCTGTCTTCTCCCATCCCCCCCGCCCTCGGGCTCCTTCTCCCCCCCACCCCTCATCAGTCTGAAGAAGGGTTTCGGCCCGAAACGTCGCCTATTTCCTTCGCTCCATAGATGCTGCTGCACCCGCTGAGTTTCCCCAGCAATTTTGTGTACCTTAGTTATTCAATTGGTCTGCCATGTCCTTGTTCCCCATGATCAATTCACCTGTTTCTGACTGCAAGGGACCTACATTTGTTTTAACTAATCTCTTTCTCTTCCTCTTCACAAAAGAGAATCTCTTTCTCTTCACATATCGTATGCATTGCGCTCTACAACACAGTTGTAGAGCACAAACCTGCTGAGATTCCACAGAACTTAGTTGGAGAATCTGCCGAAGCATTCTGCATCCAAATATCAAATTCCATATTGCTCCTTATCAAATAATATTAATTAACCTATTATTCTCTGTTTTGGTTGGAAAACCTAAAATAAGGATTAGTTAAATACCCATTGACTTTGAAAGAAGTGCTTAGTTTGGCCTAGTTCCACTGGATTGTAGATCAACAGTGAACCGCATGGACTCAGCCCAGAAGAATAACACAATCCTTTTGTATGATCAAGGTTGAAATATCAAATGGGCATTAGCGTGATTTCACAAAAAGCATGGAATGTAGTTACTGAATTCATTAGGAAATGGTTTTGGAAAAAGAGTAAATGATCTGAATGTACCTGGATTGCATTAGACATGGAAACGTCAGTGAGCGTACGTCTGCCGAGTGAGAGTTTTTAAGTGCTGGATCATCGTAAACTATTAACCATGCCATTGAATAGTTGTTGGTTTTTCTGATAATGCTTGTATTTCTGACGTGCATAGAATATTTTGCCAAAAATTGCTAATCGTAGCTTATTAAGGGCTTACTCTTATTAAATCAAAATAGTTCCCTCAGTCATTCTTCATTCAACAAATGTAATATATATTTGATGTTGTCTATGTCAGTGCAACTGACAGCACTTGACAACTTTGAGCAAATGTTATTATTTCTCAATGGACAATACCTGAGCACTTGCACAGCAGTTCCAGCTGCAGCCAGCAGTAAAATACAAACTGCTGGAAGAACTCCAGCACAGTGTGGCACGGTGGTGCAGCGGTAGAGTTCCTGCCTCACAGCGCCAGAGACCTGGGTTCGCTCGTGACTACGAGTGCTATCTGTACAGAGTTTGTACGTTCTCCCCGTGACAGCATGGGGTTTACCCTGGTGCTCCGGTTTCCTCCCACACTCCGATGACGTACAGGTTTAAAGGTTAATTTGGTTTACGTAAAAATTGTAAATTGTCCCGAGTGTGTAGGATAGTGCTAGTGTATGAGGACCACTGGTTGGCGTGGACACAGTGGGCCAAAGGGCATGTTTCCGCACTGTATTTCTAAACTAAAGTAAGCTAAACTAAACTCAATGGGTCGAGCAGCATCTGATGCAGGAACATAACCCGCATAGTCCACCATCCCTTCGTCACTACAGGTGTTGCTTGTCCTCCTGAATTCTTCCAGCAGTTTTCTTTTAGCTCCACATAGCCCACCTCAACAAACCTGAAGAAGGGTCTCAACCCGAAATGTCACCTATTCCTTTTCTCCAGAGATGCTGTGTGACCCGCTGAGTTACTCCAGCTTTTTGTGTCTATCTTCAACAAACAAAGGATTGGATATCAAAGGGAACGGATTAAAATGTATGAGTTATCTGCTGTTAGAAAGTACCATGGCCAAATGGTCTCTGGTGGCTAAAGGGGCTGTCCCACTGTGGCGACCTAATCCGCGAGTTCAGAAGAGTGCCTTCGACCTTCAAGCTCAAGGGCACTCGCCTGAAAACCCTTGAGCTGGATCTACCGTCAGCGACGAAACCGCGAGCTGGATCGACCGACCGCACACACACACATCGCAAAGGCGGGGGCCAGGGAAAGCGGGGAAGCGCTGTCTGAAATTCACACCTGCGATGAAGAGGAAGGTAAAAGATGGCTGCACAGTGTACGGTAAGTCCTTTACAGAGAGCGCGGAGAGGGGGGGAGAGAAGGGGAGAGAGGGGGAGAGAAGGGGGAGAGAAGGGGGAGAGAAGTGGGAGAGAAGGGGGGGAGAAGGAGTGGAGACACTTTTAAGAAGTCAGACAACGTTTAATGAAGTTTAGCGGGCATTTAACCTACCGGTCGGTTTTCCTGGGTCCTGAAAACTCCAATGAGCCAATAACCATATAACCATATATAACCATATAACCATGACTGGTCAGCGAAGGAGATTGCCTATGGCTGCCCTCGACTGCCTGTAACCACATAGCGACCCCACTCCACTGCACTACGAGTTCAAAAGAACCATGCTGACCAATTTTTACTCGTGGAAATGTACGTGACACCTTTCTTATTCTCAGTATACCATGTACACAAAACAAATTATGTCTTGATCCTGTTTGTGATAACCAATTTTTTAAAATATCTCGGATCACTTCCCGCAACAAACATTGCAATTGTCTTCCCTGTTAGTGTAGTAACAAACCAGAAGGTAAACATTCCACAAACAGGTATGAGACAAACCTCTGGAGTAGGGAATTCCAGAAATTCTCTATGGCTTGTACCGAATACTGCAGCTTACTGCAGCCACATCTCAATTAGACACACGACAATGTGAATTTAGAAAATAAAATTCTTTCATCTTCAGCTTTTTTTGCCTCCTCCTGCTCTTTTCTGTCCATCTTAGCTCTCTGAGAGATGGGCAGACATAAAACACCACCGCTACCACAGATCAGAGAGCAAAGGCCTGCATACTATGGAGCCACTATGGAAAGCTTGACATGGTTTAATTGTTTGCATACATATTTGAAATTTAGTTTTAAAGCATCTTAGAAAAAGAGAAACATGAAAAAAAAATGTCCTGAACCCAATCCATGAGGTTTGATCTCTCTTTGTCAGAGAAAACCCCAAGATATTTACTTAGTCCTGTACAACTTTCTGGAGTCTGACTAGAAATAACTGAGCAAGCAGCCACCCCCACCAACTACCCTAACTCAAACTCAGGCAGCAGCTGGTTCTATTTAAGATTATCACAGGAACTACAAGAATGCTGTTACTGAATGTATTATGCAATGCATTAGTTAACCAAGGTTTATGCAAGCCAGAAAGACATCCAGGCCAAATCTTTGAGCTATGATGCACCCTGTTCGTTTTTCATGTTCTTTTAAACTATTCTGAGTGAACACATTGTTCTAAAACTTCAATAAAATGTATGTATTTTGTAACCACAGAACTTCTTTTCAACAAATGATTTAACTGTTTTGTTAATCTATTTTGCATTTTGTTTGTACAATTTAGCCAGAGAGGTGATGACATATTTGTAATCTTAAATATTTACTTGGAGGAGACAATTTCCATTGAGACCAAGATTGTGACCAGGGATGCAAGATAAAACTGGGAAGATTTATGATGTCCTGAGTCTTCATGTGAAGTGTACCTGGACGATGTTTTAGAGTAAAATGACATGTTAGATCTTCAAATGTTTTGTGGATTATAGTCAAACTGAATATAGAATTCATATAATGAAGGTATATTTTTGTGTACTTTGTGTCTTTGTGTACTAGTCATGTCTCTACTATTTATTTAATTCCCCTTACATGTTTTTCCTCTACCTGCTAAATTTTTGTAAGGTGTCCTTGAGACTCTTGAAAGGCGCCCATAAATAAAATTTATTATTATTATTATTATTATATTGGGTGATTGTGCTGTCATTTACAGCTCTATGTTGTTACAGCAGCAACACTTGTTCTTTGGAAAAACAAGTTAGAGGCAGATTCCCCAAAGCATGAGCTCCGAACCCGAATACCCAGAGAATATCTACGATCCAGTTCTCTCTCGGTCGGTTGCTCGAGCTCTCACCTCACAACTGCTGGGGATGTGGCGGCGCCTAACGGCAGCGGCTCGACTGCAGTCGTCTGTCTTTTTTTATTTTTGTCTTGTTAAATGTATGTCTTGAGTTAGTTTTTATTTTTTATTTTTTTAGCTGTGTATATGTGGGGGTGGTGGGGGTGCTGTGGGGGAAACCGTTTTAAATCTCTTCCCTGTGCGGGGACCCGACTATTCCATGTCGGGTCTCGGATGTCGTTGGGCCTAACATCGTGGAGCCGGCGGCGACCTTCGGCCGGGACTAACCTGAGGGCTCCAGTTGCAGAGCCTGCGGAACTGAGATCGCGGAGCTGGCCAACTTCGGAGCGGGAAGAGCTGTGGTGGCGTGCGGCTGCGACCCGACTTTGAAGTTCGGAGGCACCGGCCACAGACCCGGTGGACGGGAACATCGGGAGCTCGCAGGTCCCTGGTGGGAGACCGCTTTTCCGAGCTCCGCAACGGCGACTTCTCCCGCTGGAACCGCAGGTTTAAAGGACATTGAGCCGGGGCCTAACATCGCCCGGCGTGGCTTAAACGGCCTCAGGACTTATCATCGCCCGCCGGGGGCTTTAACATCAGAGCCCCAGTTCGCCTCGACACTGCAGTTGGACTGCTGAACCGCGGGAGAAGGAACAAAGGGAAGAGATAAAGACTTTGCCTTCCATCACAGTGAGGAGATGTTGGAGACTCACTGTGATGGATGTTTATGTAAACTGTGTTAAGTGTGGGTCTTGGATTGTTTTGTAATGTAAAAAACTGTAGAAATTATATTTCGTTCAAACCTAGGTTTGAATGACAATAAATAGCATTCTATTCTAAGACAGCAGAGGCATATTTAACAATTGACTAATTTTTTGCACCTTGGAATGTCATAGAGCATTAGAGTCATACAGCACAGGAACAGCCCATTCGGCACAATCTGTCCAAGATGGCTCTGAACCTTTCCTACCCACACACCTGTCCAAATGTCTTTTAAACGTTGTTATTGCACCTGCCTCAACTACTTCCTCTAGTAGCTAGTTTCATATACCCGCTATCTTCTCAGTGAAAAAGTTGCCCCTTAAGTTCCGATGAAACCTCCACCTCCCCCCACATTAAAGCAAGACCCTATAGTTCTTGATACCCCTTGCCTCAGAAAAAAGGCACTCAGCATTCACCTGATCTATTCCCCTCATTTTATATACCTACCAGCCTCCTGTGCTTTAAGGAACAAACTCCGAGCCCGCCTATCTTTTCCCTACAGCTCAGATCAATGTAGTTGCAACATACAGTTACAGTTGTGCAACTAGCAGCATTATACAATACAATACAATTCAATTTATTGTCATTTGGACCCCTTGAGGTCCAAACGAAATGCCGTTTCTGCAGCCATACATTACAAACAAATAGACCCAAGACACAACATAATTTACATAAACATCCATCACATTGCTGTGATGGAAGGCCAAAAAAACTTCTCTCTCCACTGCACTCTCCCCCCCGATGTCAGAGTCAAAGTCAAAGCCCCCGGCGGGCGATGGCGATTGTCCCGTGGCCATTAACGCCACGCCGGGTGATGCAAGGTCGCACACCGGGTCTTGGTGTTAGAGCCCCCGGCGTGCGCTCGCAGCCCGCAGCCATTCCAAGCCGCGCGGGGCGGTGCTGTAAGGCCCCGCTCCAGGTGCTCTTCAACCCCGCAACTCGGGCGGGAGAAGTCGCCGCTGCGGAAGCCCCGAAAAGCGGTCTCCCCCCAGGGACCCGCGGGCTCCCGGTGTTACCGTTCGCCAAACCCGCAGTTGCAGCCACCGAATCTCCGGGGGTCGGGTCGCAGCAGCGTCCACCACAGCTCCACCCGCTCTGGACTCGGCCAGCTCCGCGATGGTGAGTAGTCGGCACTAGAGCCCCCGGTCTTCCTGTTGGAGGCCGCTCCTAATTGCAGCCCCAACGACAACGGAGACCCGACAAAGAAAAGGTCGGGTCTCCCGTGCAGGGAGAGATTTAAAAGTTACCCCCAACCCCCCCACACCACCCCCACACACATACCCCAACAAAAATAACAAAAACTACATAAAAACATAGACATAAAATAATAAAAACGCAGACGGACTGCAGAGGCCGCAGCTGACGAGAGTCGCGCCGCCTACAACCTACTAGGACCAAAGGCCAGTGATAAGAATAATAGGTGTGATATAGGTTTGAAGATGTGCAGATTGTAAAGGTGAGTGCCATGCTCTACCTTGTTCTTTTCTAGCTTTCTTCTCCCTGCCTCTGAAGAAGGGCCTCAACCTGAAACATCACCTGTCCATGTTCTCCAGAGAAGCTGCCTGACCTGCTGAGTTACTACAGTACTTTGTGTCCTTTTGTGTATTAACCAGCATCTGTAGTTCTTTGTTTCTGCCTATTACAAACAGTATGATACAGAGAGCATACTAACGTATGGCATCTCTGTGTGGTATCTCAGCTGCACGGAGGCGGAGAGGAGAGCTCTTCAGCGCGTCGTCAACAGAGCGCAGCGGATCATCGGGACAGAGCGACCAGCCTTGGAGGGCATCTACCACACGCGGTGCCTCAGGAAGGCCCTCAGCATCCATAAGGACTCATCACACCCCTGCCACGGTCTGTTTCAACTACTTCCCTCCGGCAGACGTTACAAGGCCTTCTACGCCCGAACCTCCAGACTCAGGAACAGTTTTATCCCAAGAGCTATAGCGGCTCTGAACCGGCCCTAATGAGTGCCCCCCCACCCACCCCCCTTTGGACAGTCTCCCTCAGATGGTCACGTCAATCAATTCAGCTTGTTTATTTATGTATTGTATTTATTTACCTTTCTTGTACATCAGTGGAGCTGCACACTAAATCTCGTTGCACTGACGTGCAATGACAATAAAAGATATTATTATTATTATTATTATTATTATTATTATTTCAGTGAGTTAATACTAGTTACTGATCAAACATTCCTCCCAACCCTCCTATACATTCCCCTCTAGTACCCCCTTCTATTTTAACGCATGCTGGTCACTGGGTTTACAGAACTCTTTGCTGGACAGGTTAAAGTTTTTTGTGAACATGGGTGAGTAGAAGGCTAAAAACCTATAATTGGTGAACTGAAAGTAACTAGTTTCAGACAATGAAGACACAATTTAGTTATGGAAACAGAAACATCTGGTGGTAATAACCCCAGATTAATACAAAAATGCTGATTGCTGACCTCATTTCCTCAGTGATAACATACATGAGTGTGCACTTACACTCAACAAACAGTTACTTTAAATATACTTTGCTAGCAGGACCAAATGTTGCCTTGTTCCATATAACCATATAACAATTACAGCACGGAAACAGGACATCTCGGCCCTTCTAGTCCGTGCCGAACACGTATTCTCCGCTAGTCTCATATACCTGCGCTCAGACCATAACCCTCCATTCCTTTCCCGTCCATATACCTATCCAATTTATTTTTAAATGATAAAATCGAACCTGCCTCCAACACTTCCACTGGAAGCTCATTCCACACAGCCACAACTCTCTGAGTAAAGAAGTTTCCCCTCATGTTACCCCTAAACTTCTGTCCCTTAATTCTCAAGTCATGTCCTCATGTTTGAATCTTCCCTACTCTCAGTGGGAAAAGCTTATCCACGTCAACTCTGTCTATCCCTCTCATCATTTTAAAGACCTCTATCAAGTCCCCCCTTAACCTTCTGCGCTCCAAAGAATAAAGACCTAACTTGTTCAACCTTTCTCTGTAACTTAGTTGCTAAAACCCAGGCAACATTCTAGTAAATCTCCTCTGTACTCTCTTTATTTTGTTGACATCTTTCCTATAATTTGGCAACAAAATTGTACACCATACTCCAGAATTGGCCTCACCAATGCCCTGTACAATTTTAACATTACATCCCAACTTCTATACTCAATGCTCTGATTTATAAAGGCCAGCACACCAAAAGCTTTCTTTACCTCCCTATCTACATGAGATTCCACCTTCAGGGAACTATGCACAGTTATTCCTAGATCCCTCTGTTCAACTGCATTCCTCAACTCACTACCATTTACCATGTACGTCCTATTTTGATTTGTCCTGCCAATATGTAGCACCTCACCCTTATCAGCATTAAACTCCATCTGCCATCTTTCAGCCCACTCTTCCAAATGGCCTAAATCTCTCTGTAGACTTTGAAAATCTACTTCATTATCCACACCACCTATTTTAGTATCATCTGCATACTTACTAATCCAATTTACCACACCATCATCCAGATCATTGATGTACATGACAAACAACAGTGGACCCAACACAGATCCCTGTGGCACCCCACTAGTCACCGGCCTCCAACCTGACAAACAGCCATCCACCATTACTCTCTGGCATCTCCCATTCAGCCACTGTTGAATCCATCTTGCTACTCCACCATTAATACACAACAATTGAACCTTCTTAACCAACCTTCCATGTGGAACCTTGTCAAAGGCCTTACTGAAGTCCATATAGACAACATTCACCGCTTTACCCTCATCAATTTCCCGAGTAACTTCTTCAAAAAATTCAAGAAGATTGGTCAAACATGACCTTCCAGGCACAAATCCATGTCAGACTATCATCTAAATGGTGGGCGACTAGGAAAAGGGGAGATGCAGCGAGACCTGGGTGTCATGGTACACAAGTCATTGAAAGTAGGCATGCAGGTGCAGCAGGCAGTGAAGAAAGCGAATGGTATGTTAGCTTTCATAGCAAAAGGATTTGAGTATAGGAGCAGGGAGGTTCTACTGCAGTTGTACAGGGTCTTGGTGAGACCACACCTGGAGTATTGCGTACAGTTTTGGTCTCGAAATCTGAGGAAGGACATTATTGCCATAGAGGGAGTGCAGAGAAGGTTCACCAGACTGATTCCTGGGATGTCAGGACTGTCTTATGAAGAAAGACTGGATAGACTTGGTTTATACTCTCTAGAATTTAGGAGATTGAGAGGGGATCTTATAGAAACTTATAAAATTCTTAAGGGGTTGGACAGGCTAGATGCAGGAAGATTGCTCCCGATGTTGGGGGAGTCCAGGACAAGGGGTTACAGCTTAAGGATAAGGGGGAAATCCTTTAAAACCGAGATGAGAAGAACTTTGTTCACACAGAGAGTGGTGAATCTCTGGAACTCTCTGCCACAGAGGGTAGTCGAGGCCAGTTCATTGGCTATATTTAAGAGGGAGTTAGATGTGGCCCTTGTGGCTAGGGGGATCAGAGGGTATGGAGGGAAGGCAGGTACGGGATACTGAGTTGGATGATCAGCCATGATCATATTGAATGGCGGTGCAGGCTCGAAGGGCGAATGGCCTACTCCTGCACCTAATTTCTATGTTTCTATGTTGACTGTTCCTAATCAGACCCTGTTTATCCAGATGATTATATATATTATCTCTAAGTATCCTTTCCATTAATGTGCCCACCACTGACTTCAAACTAACAGGTCTATAATTGCTAGGTTTACTCTTAGAACCCTTTTTAAACAATGGCACAACATGCGCAGTATGCCAATCCTCCGGCAGCATTCCCGTTTCTAATGACATTTGAAATATTTCTGTCATAGCCCCTGCTATTTCTACACTAACTTCCCTCAATGTCCTAGGGAATATCCTGTCCGGACCTGGAGACTTATCCACTTTTATATTTCTCAAAAGTGTCAGTACTTCCTCTTCTTTGAATCTCATAGTTTCCATAGCTACTCTACTTGTTTCCCTTACCTCACATAATTCAATATCCTTCTCCTTGGTGAATACCGAAGAAAATAAATTGTTCAATATCTCCCCCATCTCTTTTGGCTCTGCAGATAGCTGTCCACTCTGACTCTCTAATGGACCAATTTTATCCCTCGTTATCCTTTTGTTATTCTTTATCCCTCGTTCTCCTTTGTTCAGATTATAATAACACCAAAACATGTTTCAAATATGTCAAGTGGTTGTGACAGAGAAGTTTCTAACTAGCTGCTCTATTCAATTATACTTTTCCTACAAATCTATTGCAGTATGTAATTCATAATTTCTGGAATCCTTCGGGGAGAAAAGATGAGGTATGAAGGTAAGCTAGCCAAGAATAGTATAGCCAAGAATAGGTGGATAGTAAAAGCTTCTTTAGGTAAGTGAAGAGGAAAAAAATAGTTAAGACCAAAGTTGTACTCTTGAAGAATGAAAAAGGTAAATTTATTATGGGGAACAAGGAAATTGCAGATGAGTTGAACAGGTACTTTCGATCCGTCTTCACTAAGGAGGACACAAACAATCTTCCTGATGTACTAGTGGCCAGAGGATCTGGGGTGACGGAGAAACTGAAGGAAATCCACACTAGGCAGGAAATGGTGTTGGGTAGACTGATTGAAGGCTGATAAATCTCCAGGGTCTGATGGTTTGCATCCCAGGGTGCTCAAGGAGGTGGCTCTAGAAATCGTGGATGCATTGGTTATAATTTTCCAATGTTCTATAGATTCAGGATCAGTTCCTGTGGATTGGAGGGTAGATAATGTTATCCCACTTTTTAAGAAAGGCAGGAGAGAGAAAACAGGGAATTATCGACCAGTTAGCCTGACATCGATGATGGGAAGATGCTGGGGTCAATCATAAAAGATGAGATAGCCGCATATTTGGATAGCAGTAACAGGATGGGTCCGAGTCAGCATGGATTTACGAAGGGGAAATCATGCTTGACAAATCTTCTGGAATTTTTGAGGATGTAACTAGGAAAATGGACAAGGGAGAGCCAGAGGATCTCAGAACCTGGACTTTCAGAAAGCATTTGAAAAGGTCCCACATAGGAGATAAGTAGGCAAAATTAGGGCACATGGTAGTGGGAGTAGAATGCTGACATGGATATAAAATTGGTTGGCAGACAGGAAACAAAGAGTAGGGATTAACGGGTCCCTTTCAGAATGGCAGACAGTGATTAGTGGGGTACCGCAAGGCTCGGTGCTGGGACCGCAGCTATTTACAATATACATCAATGATTTTGATGAAGGGATTCAAAGTAACATTAGGAAATTTGCAGATGACACAAAGCTGGGTGACAGTGTCAACTGTGAGGAGGATGCTATGAGAATGCAGGGTGACTTGGGCAGGTTGGGTGAGTGGGCAGATGCAGTTTAATGTGGATAAATGTGAGGTTATCCACTTTGGTAGGAAAAACAGGAAGGCAGATAAATGGTGTCAAGTTGGGAAAAGGGGAAGTACAACGGGATCTGGGGGTCCTTGTTCATCAGTCAATGAAAGTACGCATGCAGGTACAGCAGGCAATGAAGTAAGCGAATGGCATGTTGGCCTTCATAACAAGAGGAGTTGAGTATAGGTGCAAAGAGGTGCTTCTGCAGTTGTATAGGGCCCCAGTGAGACCACACCTGGAGTTTTGTGTGCAGTTTTTGTCCCCTTATTTGAGGAAGGACATTATTGCTATTGAGGGAGTGCAGCGTAGGTTTACAAGGTTAATTCCCACGATGGCGGGACTGTCATATGCTGAGAGAATGGAGCGTCTGGGCTTGTATACTCTGCAGTTTAGAAGGATGAGAGGATTTCTTATTGAACATATAAGATTATTAAGGGTTTGGACAAGCTAGCGGCAGGAAACATGTTCGCGATGTTGCGAGAGTCCAGAACCAGGGGCACTGTTTAAGAATAAGGGTAAACCATTTAGAACGGAGATGAGGAAACACTTTTTCACACAGAGAGTTGTGAGTCTGTGGAATTCTCTGCCTCAGAGTGCGGTTTAGACTGGTTCCCTGGATACTTTCAAGAGAGAGCTAGATAGGGCTCTTAAAGGTAACGGAGTCAAGGGATATGGGGAGAAGGCAGGACCGGGGTACTGATTGGGGATGATCAGCCATGATCACATTGAATGGCGGTGCTGGCTCGAAGTGTCGAAAGGCCTACTCCTGCACCCATTGTCTATTGTCTATTGAAACTGTTTGCAATCAACCTTTTTAAGCAGGAAGGTGACCTTGACTCCTAACATGTATGGTAAATCGAATATCACTGTACCTCAATTGGTACACGTGACAATAAAAGACCTAGAACTTTGAACGGTCACACAAGCCTACTCAAATGCCTGAAGTGACTCAAAGTGACCTAAACAAGTTCATTGTTGATTAAAAAGCACTATCCCACATTTAACCTAATCTTGACAATATAAAATGCAATTGGTAGTATTGTGTTGGGGGGCACTTCGGGTCCAGTGATCACAATATCATTAGTTTCAATATAATTATGGAGAAGGTCAGAACGGGACCACGAGTTGTGATTTTTGATTGGAGAAAGGCTAACTTTGAGGAGATGCGAAAGGATTTAAAAGGAGTGAAATGGGACATTTTGTTTTATGGGAAGGATGTAGTAGAGAAATGGAGGACATTTAAAGGTGAAATTTTAAGAGTACAGAATCTACCTTTTCTTATGCCGCTCTATAAGGACAGCCTCTTTCATTTCAGGGAAAACTGTCCCACTTTATTCCATCTCTCCTTATAACTCAAGCCCTCCAGTCTTGGCTACATCCATGTCCTTCGGATGAACTGTTAAAATGCAATGTGGTGCAAAACTGAACTAAAAGAATGAAGATAAGCCATCAATTTAATCAAATTGAAATTGGAACAGAATGTGATACCAAGAAGAGTTATGTCCCAGGGTTAGAGTGCAGACAGAACCTTGCTACTGACGTCCACTCCTGGACATTGCAACATAAGTAATGGCTCTGGGGTCCAGGTTTGAAGTCTGGGGAGCAGATTAATTAACCCCTCCTTACCTGGATCCACCTATCATTTGCCATTTCGTGCCGCACCCGTTCTCCAACATTTTTCTGCTACTCTCTACTCCATCAGACTGAAGAAGGGTCCTGAATAGAAACACCACCTACCCATTTCCCTCCACTTTTGCTGCTTGATCTGCTGAGGTCCACTTGAATTTTTGTTTCTTTGCTCAAGAATTGGTAACGTTTTGGAGGTTGGATGGTGTGTCACCAGAGCGACCTTTGAGACCAGGGCATTCCATACCTCGCTGAGTCAAGAGTTCAATACACTTTGCATCTGGCTATGGTTTACGAATCATAAAGGATCTAGAATAGCCCCTTTCACTTCAAATCAGTCTTCAACTTCATTTAAAAGGTAACATTTTATTCTAGATTGTTTTATACTCTTTGCTTACATTTTTAATAATTTAGGTGCTCTAAAAAGTTTTAATATATTTTGTTTTTAATTAATAAATCCTGCCTCTTTTCAATATTTGCAACCGTTTCTCTGGTGAGCAGCTAGCATGTGGCCATCAGGTGACCAATGTGTTAGGCCTGCATTGTGATCCATTGTGTCTCCCAAAACAGCTGAGGCAGCAACACAGGCAGGACTTTGAGAGTTGCAGGGCAATCAGATTGTAACTGCAGCTGCTGAGGGAATCCGCAAGAGTGATATGACCTCATGACTCCGGTTCTTCACAGATGCTCTCTGACCTTTTTATTGTTTCCAGCATTTTCTGCTATTATTTCAGATCTCTGGCTTGGCATCAAGGCAATGTTGTTTGTACTCTGTGGTAACAGTATTCTCCGAGTTGTCTTAGAATCAGCCTGCCTACACAGTTTGGTGAACATCTATTTAAGAACAAGAGATCCTTTAGTTTCCTGCTCAATATTTATCCTTCAACAAAACTTCTGTAAAAACAAAGACATTTATGATTCTCAAGAGCTAGTCATGTTCAGTAATTGAACATGCAATACATTTTTAAATGAATAAATAAATGTAATGGAAGCAGAAAACAAAGGAAACCATTCAGCTCTGTGCATTTCCCTTCTTAAGGGAAATCACATTACCACTTTTCTTTAACAAAAACCATCAAAATATTAGCTTTTTAAGCTTGTAGAATGTTACGACTCACTCTATATTAACTCTTCAAGTGGTATATTCCAGGTCACAGATACAGATTGCACAAATAAAATCTTCAGCTGCAACATGCCAATTACCTTAAATATGCAACCTCTGGTTACTGACCTTTGATTTTCGTTATTTGTTTTGTGCACGTTCATTAATTCTAATCCTAATCTTCAGGGCTCCCAGGAGAGTATCCCCGGTTTCTCTCATCTCGTCATACAACAGAAATCCCTCATTCCTGGTAAAGCCACCCTGCACTCTCTCTTTGCTTTGAACTGCAGAAAGGGTCATTGAACTCCAGTTGACCAATGAGTTATAAAGGTTATAGACCTTATATAGAAAGAATATTAGTTAACAAAAATCAACTAGAACATCTGGATTAGTAAATCTGACATGTTCCCAATAAAAATATTTATCATTATATCTCTCTGAGGTAAATAATATTTTCCCTTTTTATCAATCTGCTTTTATCCTCTGACGTCAATATTATTTGCTACATTCTTGTTAATTTTCGATGTTTTGGTATTTGGGAAGTGCAAAATATATTATTAAAAATATATGGCAGGGCATTAAGGAATATTGTTGTTCAGAGTGACCTGGCAAAAGTAATCTATGACTATCTACTTACAGGGATGTGTGTTTTCTGCACAGTGTTAAGCTTTCAAGGGAGAAAGGAGAAATAGCAATAGTTCAAGGCAGACACATCTCTGAAGGCTGAAAACCAAGGGTAACAATACACGGGGACCTTTAATGTTGAGGAATATCAAAGATTGGATAAAGAGAAAAATGGAAGCACACGCGTATGACAGTCTGAATAAGGATGCTGACCACAAACTTTGTCTTTCCATTTCCCTCCACAGATGCTGCCTGACTTGTTGTGTTCCTCCAGCACTTTGTGTTTTGGAATCAAACTTTATAGTTTGAGTACTCCGCAGAAGAAATGCTACTGCGAGTCCCCATAAATAAAGAAGAACCACTCAATGATTTGACGGACTTAAAGGTGGATAAATCCCCAGGCCCAGATGAGATTTATCCCAGGCTACCATGGGAGGCAAAGGATGAGGTCAGGCTCTGACAGAGGTTTATAAATCTCAGCTAACTACAGGTGAGGTGGAAGAAGGAGGACAGCATATGTGGTCCACATTGTCAAGAAAGGCAACAGTGAAAAGCCATATAATTACAGACGTGAGCCTAAAATTAGTATTAGTTCTGAGGGATAACATTATTGATCACTTAGAAAGGCAATGACTAATTACAGATAATCAGCACAGCTTTATCAAATTCTCTCTCAACAATATATACTGTTCAGACAGAATATATAAAAAGAGAGGTTCCTGTTGATTTTTCCTCTCTCACATTAAACCAATGTCATAGAAACATAGAAACATAGAAAATAGGTGCAGGAGTAGGCCATTCGGCCCTTCGAGCCATTCAATATGATCATGGCTGATCATCCAACTCAGTATCCTGTACCTGCCTTCTCTCCATACCCCCTGATCCCTTTAGCCACAAGGGCCACATCTAAATCCCTCTGAAATATAGCCAATGAACTGGCCTCAACTACCTTCTGTGGCAGAGAATTCCAGAGATTCACTACTCTCTGTGTGAAAAATGTTTTCCTCATCTCCTAAAGGTCCTAAAAGATTTCCCCCTTATCCTTAAACTGTGACCCCTAGTCCTCTAGTTCTTGATCTTGATTACCTATTCTGGTTAAAAGACTGTGCATCTACTTCCCCAGCAATGCTGCCTGTCCCGCTGAGTCACTCCAGCATTATGTATCTATCTTCATTGTAAACCAGCATCTGCAGTTCCTTCCTACACAATGTGCATCTACTCTATCTATTCCCCTCATGATCATATACACCTTTATAAGATCTCCCCTCATCTTCCTGCACTCCAAGGAATAAAGTCCTAGCTTGCTCAATCTATAGGTCACTATAGGTCAGGCCCGAGTACTGGCAACATCCTCATAAATCTTCCCTGCACACTTTCCAGCTTAACAATATCTTTCCTATAATGAGGTGACCAAAACTGCACACAGTACTCCAAATGCAGCCTCAATATCCCAATATCCCAACCTCTATACTCAATATCCTGACTGATGAAGACCAATGTCTTCTTACCACCCTAATTACCTCCACTTTCAAGGAACTATGAACCTGCACACTTAAGGGCCTGTCCCACTTGGCCGTTATTTGCGCTTCATTTACGCGACATCCTTTACGCGTCACGACACATGACGCGCACGTGCATTACACGCGCATGTTGTGCATTACGCGCGTGTGGTGAGACGTGGTGGCGTAGGCAGTGGCGCACGGTAGCGCGCAGCGCACCAGGATTTTGGGATTCTCAAAAGTGGGACAGGCCCTTTAGATCATTCTGCTCTACAACACTCCCCCAGGGCCCTGCCATTCAGTGCAGGTCTTGCCCTGGTTTGACTTCCCAAAATGCAACACCTTGCACCTATGTGCTTTAACCTCCATTAGTCATTCCTTAGCCCACTTGCCCAATTGATCAAGATCCTGCTGTAATTTTTGATAACCATCTTCGTTATCTACAATACCACCCACTTTAGTATAATCTGCAAAGTTAGTATTCATGCCTTCAACATTCTGATCCAAATCATTGATATAAAGCACAAACTGCAATGGGCCCAGCACCCATTCCTGTGGCACATCAGTACTCACAGGCCTCCAGTCTGAAAAATAACCTTCCACCATCATCCTCTGCTTCCTTCCATTAAGTCAATTTAATCCAGTTCCATTAAGTCAGTTAATCCGGTTAGCTCTTGTTGGATCCCATATGATCTAACCTTCCAAAGCAGCCGATCATACAGAACCTCATCAAATGCCATGCTGACATCCATATAGATAACAACTGCGGCTTTGACCTCATTTTGGTTATTTCTACAAAAGACTCAAGCAGATCCATAAGACACAATCTCCCATTTCGAAAACCATGCTGATTGTCCCTAATCAGCCTCTGTCTATCTAAATGTGTATATACATCTTATCTCTCAGAATACTCTTCAGTAACTTGGTAGGGTCACTGGTCTATAGTTCCCAATCTGATTTTGTTGTTGTATAACAACTTTTAAGAGAAGCCGTAGATGCCGTTTGCACGGACTTCAGAAAGGCTTTCCACATAGGAAATTGGACCAAACGTTTGGGGCATATGGGATCCAGCAAAAGTTGGTAAATTGGCTTGGCAATAGGAGGCAAAGGTCAGCGGTAGAGGGTTGTTGTGTGATCAGATGTATGTGACCGGATGGATCAAAGCTTCATGTTTGTGACATATAAATGGGTTATATGCGGATGGCACAATGGGCTAAGTGTTCGGCTGGCAACCTGAAGGTGGCCGGTTCGAATCCTGCTTGGAGTGTGTACTGTCGTTGTGTCCTTGGGCAAGACACTTCACCTACCTTTGCCTGGGACTAGAGACGGAAATTAACTGCTGATTGGCTACAATCTCGCATATTTACATGCAAATGTTCATTAATATGCACTGTCCCTATAAACAAATTATTATTATTATTATTATTATTATTATTATTATTATATAGAAAACATGATCAGTAAGTTCAGTTTTCCCACAAAGACTGGTGGAGCTGTTAACAGTGTGGAGGGTAGTCTTAGGCTACAGGTTGATGTTGATTATTGGTGAAATGGGCTGACAAATGGCAGATAGATGTGAGGTGATACATTTTGAGAGCACTAATGAAGATCAGACATACATCGTGTATGATGGAGTTGGAGAAAGTATTGAGGAACTGAAGAAGTTTGGTGTGTAAGTCCAGGATTCGTGCAGATGGCAACACAGGTTGATATTGTGGTTGAGATGCATATGGATGTGACCTTCTTTAGTCAGGGCATTGAACACAAGAGAAGGGAGGTTATCCTCCAACTTTATTGTTCTGCTTTTTAAAAGATAGATCTTATGAAGGAATGTATGTGTACAGATTTTTCAAAAATCTGAAATGCAAGTACGCTTTGGTAGTGTAAATGTTTGAGGTAAATAATTTGCACAGGGGCTACAAACATTCATTAGTTAAATCCAAATGTATCAAAAAAAAAAGTTTTGTGCATTGCTTAGAAGATTTGATTATTAAAATGTGGGTGGCGAGATCTTGAGGGCAAAAATACATTTTTACATTGAGAATGGATATTATAAAATCACAACCAGAAAAATCGTTCCACCACAGGGAGTTTGGATTACTTTTTTGATGATTGGGAAATGGCAGAAAAGTTCTAAAATATTTCTGGAAATATAATTCAGAAGCGGTCATTGAGCAGTTTATCTTGAGGTCACTCTGACTCGATTTCAGAACATTTTGATTTTAAGAGAATTACATTTGAGAACATTTAAATTGCACTTGATTCTCAAGGACCAAGGAATTGATTTAAGTAAAGCTCCCAGACTATAGCACAGTGTTAGACACCACTGGGCCTGTACTCGCTGGAGTTTAGAAGGATGATGGGGACGGGGACTCAATGAAACTTACCGAATAGTGAAAGGGTTGGGTAGAGTGGGGAGGATGTTTCCACCAGTGGGGGAGTTGAGGACTAGTGGTCATAGCTTCAGAATTAAAGGATGTTCCTTGAGGAAGGATAGGGGAAGAATTTCTTTAGTCAGAGGGTGGTGAATCTGTGGAATTCTTTGCCACAGACAGATGTGGAGGTCAAGTCATTGGATATTTTTAAGGCAGAGATAGAGATTCATCATTTCTTCAGGTGTCAGGGGTTATGGGAAGAAGGCAGGAGAATGGGGTTAGGAGGGAGATAGATCAGATGTGATTGAATGGTGTAGTAGACTTGATGGGCCGAATAGCTTAATTCTGCTCCTATCACTTATGACCTTATGAGTTTGTGTTATACTGGACATGTTCTGAAACTGAGATCCATATAAATCTGTGCAAAATTATTGGTTAGAGACGTAATAAATAATATGTGAAAATGTATTGTGAATTTGCACAGACACAGCACAGTTACTTGAAAAATAAGTGCACAGCAAAAGGGGTTAATATGCAACAGGAGAGTGAGATAGCATCTTAAATGATCTAAACACTGACTTGCAGTGGAGATAAACTAACTGAAAGTCAGAAACTGCAAAGCTTGGAACTATGCAACAAAAGATGTTATAAGTACTGATGTTATAAATACTGATCAGCCAGCATCTCTGGAGAAAGAAACAGAATGAATAGGTATTAACAGATAAAAGGTCACAAACTGCTGGAGTAACACAACAGGTCAGGCAGCATCTGTGGAGAACAAGGATAGGTGACGTTTCAGTTTGAGACCCTTCTTCAGACATTGTGGTGGGGAGAAAAAAAGTAGAAAAATGGGAGGTAGGATAAAGAGTGAGAGTTTTGATAGGCTGATGGTTGGAACGAAGGCCAAGGATGAGAGCAGAAGATGTGAGAAGGTTTGAAGAGTTATGGATTGTGAAGCCAGTGGGAGCAAAATAGAAGGGGGGGGGGGGGGGGGGGGGGGGGTGGAGCAAAGAAATAGATGTGAGTACAGGTTGGACACAATGAAGGGAAAGGGGGAGAGAGCCGGGGGTGTGGGGGAAAAAGGGAAGGGTTTTGGGGGGGGGGGGGGTTAGTAAGAGGTCACCAACAATTGGAGAATTCACTGTTCATGCGGTTGGGTTGTAAGATACCCAAGCGGGATGTGAGGTGCTGTTCCTCCAGTTTGCGTGTCGTCACAGTCCGGCAATGGAGGAGGCCCAGGACAGAAAGGTCAGTGCAGGAATGGGACGGAGTTAAAATGGTTAGCAACTGGGAGATCCAGTAGGCCTTGGATGCGCGCAAGTGTCCAGCTAAACAGTCGGCGAGTTTATCCTTGGTCTTGCCAATGTACAGGAGGCCACATCGGGAACATCAGATGCAGTAGATGAGGTTGGAGAAGGGGCACGTGAACCTCTGTCTCACCTGGAAGGACTGTTGGAGTCTCGAGATGGAGGAAGCATAGGGACAGATGTTTCATCCCCAGCGGTTGCCAGGGAAGATACCTCGGGAGGACGTGTTTTTGGTGGGGAAGGGATGAGTGAATCAAAGAGTTGTGGAGGGACCTTTCTCTGCAGAAGGAGGAAAGGGGAGTAGATGGGAATATGTGACGAGTGGGAGGATATATTTGGAGGTGACGGACATGTCGGAGTATGATGTGTTGGATGCGGCAGCTGGTGGGGTGAAAGGTGGGGACCAGAGGATCTCAAACTTTTTCACACAGAGTTGTGAGTCTGTGGAATTCTCTGTGGAAGCCGGTTCTCTGAATGCTTTCAAGAGAGAGCTAGATAGAAACATAGAAAATAGGTGCAGGAGTAGGCCATTCGGCCCTTCGAGCCAGCACCGCCATTCAATATGATCATGGCTGATCATCCAACTCAGTATCCTGTACCTGCCTTCCCTCCATACCCCCTGATCCCTTTAGCCACAAGGGCCGCATCTAACTCCCTCTTAAATATAGCCAATGAACTGGCCTCATCTACTTTCTGTGGCAGAGAATTCCACAGATTCACCACTCTCTGTGTGAATATTTTTTTTCTCATCTCTGTCCTAAAAGACTTCCCCCTTATCCTTAAACTGTGACCCCTTGTTATGGAATTCCCCAACATCGGGAACAATCTTCTTGCATCTAGCCTGTCCAATCCATTAAGAATTTTGTAAGTTTCTATCAAATTCCCCCTCAATCTCAGTCTGATGAACCTTCTCTGTACTCCCTCTATAGCAAGAATGCCTTTCCTCAGAATAGGAGACCAAAATAGGTGTGGTCTCACTCAAATCTTTTTGCTATGAATGCTAACATACTATTCGCTTTCTTCACTGCCTGCTGCACCTGCATGCCTAATTTCAATGACTGGTGTACCATGACACCCAGGTCTCGTTGCATCTCCCCTTTTCCTAATCGGCCGCCATTCAGATAATAGTCTACTTTCCTGTTTTTGCTACCAAAGTGAATAACCTCACAATTATCCACATTATACTGCATCTGCCATGCATTTGCCCACTCACCCAACCTATCCAAGTCACCTTGCAGCCTCCTAGCATCCTCCTCACAGCTAACACTGCCCCCCAGCTTTGTGTCATCCGCAAACTTGGAGATGTTGCCTTCAATTCCCTCATCCAGATCATTAATATATATTGTAAATAGCTGGGGTCCCAGCACTGAGCCTTGCCATACCCCACTAGTCACTGCATGCCATTCTGAAAAGGACCCGTTTACTTTGCTTCCTCTCTGCCAGCCAGTTCTCTATCCACATCAATACTGAACCCTCAATACAGTTTAATCTCGTTTGTGGGACCTTGTCGAAAGCCTCCTGAAAGTCCAGATATATCACATCCACTGGTTCTCCCTTATCCACTCTACTAGTTACATCCTCGAAAAATTCTATAAGATTCGTCAGACATGATTTACCTTTCGTAAATCCATGCTGACTTTGTCCAATGATTTCACCACTTTCCAAATGTGCTGCTATCCCATCCTTAATAACGGACTCTAGCAGTTTCCCCACTACCGATGTTAGACTAACTGGTCTGTAATTCCCCGTTTTCTCTCTCCCTCCCTTTTTAAAAAGTGGGGTTACATTAGCTACCCTCCAATCCTCAGGAACTACTCCAGAGTTTTGAAAAATTATCACTAATGCATCCACTATTTTTGGGGCTACTTCCTTAAGTACTCTGGGATGCAGCCTAACTGGCGCTGGGGATTTATCGGTCTTTAATCCATTCAATTTATCTAACAACACTTCCCGACTAACCTGGATTTCACCCAGTCCCTCCATCTCATTTGACCCGCGGTCCCCTGCTATTTCCGGCAAATGATTTATGTCTTCCTTAGTGAAGACAGAACCAAAGTAGTTATTCGATTGGTCTGCCATGTCTTTGTTCCCCATGATCAATTCACTGGTTTCTGACTGCAAGGGACCTACATTTGTTTTAACTAATCTTTTTCTCTTCACATATCTATAAAAGCTTTTGCAGTTAGTTTTCTTTCAGAATCTATTTTCCCTTTCCTCTTTGTACTCCTCTGCTGGACTCTGAATTTCTCCCAGTCCTCTGGTGGGCTGCTTTTTCTGGCTAATTTGTATGCTTCATCTTTTGTTTTGATACTATCCCTGATTTTCCTTGTTATCCACGGATGCACTAACTTCCCTGATTTATTATTTTGCCAAACTGGGATGAACAATTGTTGTAGCTCATCCTTGCGGTCTTTAAATGCTTTCCATTGCATATCCACCGTCAACCCTTTAAGAATCAATTGCCAGTCTATCTTGGCCAATTCATGTCTCATACCCTCAAAGTTACCTTTCTTTAAGTTCAGAACCCTTGTTTCTGAAGTAACTATGTCACTCTCCATCCTAATGAAGAACTCAACCATATTATGGTCACTCTTGCTCAAGGGGCCACGCACAACAAGACTGCTAGCTAACCCTTCCTCATTACTCAATACCCAGTCTAGAATAGCCTGCTCTCTCGTTGGTTCCTCTACATGTTGGTTTAGAAAACTATCCCGCATACATTCCAAGAAATCCTCTTCCTCAGCACCCCTGCCAATTTGATTAACCCAATCTATATGTAGATTGAAGTCACCCATTATAACTGTTTTACCTTTGTTGCACACATTTCTAATTTGCTGTTTGATGCCATCCCCAACTCCACTACTACTGTTAGGTCTCTTAAGGGCTCTTAAAGATTGCGGATTCAGGGGATATGGGGAGAAGGCAGGAACGGGGTACTGATTGGGTATGATCAGCCATGATCACATTGAATGGCGGTGCTAGCTCGAAGGGCCTGCTCATGCACCTAATGTCTATTGTCGATCCTGAAGAAGAGGTCTGAAGAAGGTACTCGACCCGAAACGTTACCCATTCCTTCACTCCAGGGATGCTACCTGTCCCGCTGAGTTGCTCCAACTTTTTGTGTCTATCTTCAATCTCTATCCTTGTTCTGTCTGGGAGCAGGGGGAGGAAGAGCAGAACTACAGAGGACACAGAGGAGATGCAGGTGAGGGATCCATATTTGACAGAAAGGGGGAAGACCACGTTTACTAAAGAAAGAGGAGATGTCAGATGTCGGAAGATTTGAGAGTAGGGAACAGCAAGAGGCAAGGCGAGAGGAAGTGTAGTCCAGATAGCGATGGGAATCAGTAGACATCAGTTGAGAGTGTGTGGCTTGTGATGGAGACAGAGATCAAGAAAGAGGAGAGAGGTCCAGATGAATTTGAGGGGAGGATAGAAGTTAGTGGTGAACTTTATGAAATCCATGAGTTCTGCATGGGTGCAGGAGGCAGCCCCAATGCAGTCGTCAGCACAGCAGAGATAGCAGTGCACGCTTGAAACAAGGAGTGGTTGATGTAACCGACAAAGAGGAAGGCCTCCCTGGGGCCCATGCAAGTGTCCATGGCTACATTGTTAATAGACAATAGACAATAGGTGCAGGAGTAGGCCATTCGGCCCCTCGAGCCAGCACCGCCATTCAATGTGATCATGGCTGATCATCCCCAATCAGTACCCCATTCCTGCCTTCTCCCCATATCCCCTGACTCCGCTATCTTTAAGAGTCCTATCTAACTCTCTCTTGAAAGGATCCAAAGAACTGGCCTCCACTGCCCTCTGAGGACAGAGAATACCTCAGACTCACAACTGTCTGTGAGAAAAAGTGTTTCCTCGTCTCCGTTCCAAATGGCTTACCCCTTATTCTTAAACTATGGCCCCTGGTTCAGGACTCCCCCAACATTGGGAACATGTTTCCTGCCTCTAGCGTGTCCAAACCCTTAATAATCTTATATGTTTCAATAAAATCCCCTCTCATAACTTGACGTGAGAAGAGTTCTTGAGGGTGAGGGCAAGTTTCACCAGGCGAAGGAGAGTGTTAGTAGATGGAAATTGATTGGGTCTTTGTTGGAGGAAGAAACAGAGGACTTGAGTCCATCCTTGGTCGACCAGCATCTGACGTCCCTCTCCTGAGTGGCAGTGGGAGGATGCATGGAGACTTTATATACCATCTGCAACATTCCCTTAACTTTTGACTTCAGACTTTGGAGATCCAGTGCCCTTCAGCTAATCAGGTTTGTGCCAGCGATTGCCCCGTACACTAATACTATCTTACATACTAGGGACGATTTTACTGAAGCTGATTAACCTACAAACCTGCGTGTCTTTGGAGTGTGGGAGAAAACCGGAGCACCCGGAGAAAACGCACACAGTCACAGGGAGAACGTACAAAACTCCATACATTCAGCACCCAAAGTCAGGATCGAATCCAGGTGCTGTAAGGCAGCTACTCTACCAGCGCGCCAATATATCGCCCTGTGATGTGAAAAATGTGAAAAAAATGTGAAATCATCTACTTTCGTCCAAAGATTAGAGGAGTCGAATGAGGTAGTGAGAAATGCTGATTTTCAGAGGGAACCTTGTGTCCTTGTACATATCACTGTTAAAGGGAAGTGTAGCAAAAGTTCACAAGTTTGATTCCTGAGATGGGGGAAAGCAACTGATGAGAAATTAAACAGATTGCTCTTTAGGTCAAAGTGCAAGGGTCGCAATGAGGTAGGTTGGGAGAATGGGAGATTCCCATGGCTTATACAAGGACTGTTCAATACTCTGATTACAGCAGGGAAGACAAGTGCAACTGTGGAGAGGCACGCACTGCGATGGGGTGAAGCTGGTTTATAGACAATAGACAATAGGTGCAGGAGTAGGCCATTCGGCCCTCCGAGCCAGCAATGCCATTCAATGTGATCATGGCTGATCATCCCCAATCAGTACCCCGTTCCTGCCTTCTCCCCATATCCCCTGACTCCACTATTTTTAAGAGCCCTATCTAGCTCTCTCTTGAAAGCATCCAGAGAACCTGCCTCCACCGCCCTCTGAGGCAGAGAATTCCACAGACTCACTACTCTCTGTGAGAAAAAGTGTTTCCTCGTCTCCGTTCTAAATGGCTTACTCCTTATTCTTAAACTGTGGCCCCTGGTTCTGGACTCCCACAACATCGGGAACATGTTTCCTACCTCTAGCGTGTCCAAGCCCTTAACAATCTTATATGTTTCGATGAGATACCCTCTCATCCTTCCAGACTCCAGAGTGTACAAGCTAAGCTGCTCCATTTTCTCAGCATATGACAGTCCCGCCATCCCGGGAATTAACCTTGTAAACCTACGCTGCACTCCCTCAATAGCAAGAATGTCCTTCCTCAAATTAGGTGACCAAAACTGCACGTAATACTCCAGGTGTGGTCTCACGAGGGCTCTGTACAACTGCAGAAGGACCTCTTTGCTCCTATATTCGATTCCTCGTTTTATAAAGGCCAACATGCCATTTGCTTTCTTCACTGCCTGCTGTACCTGCATGCTTACTTTCATAGACTGATGTACCATGACACCCAGGTCTCGTTGCATCTCCCCTTTTCCTAATCGGCCACCATTTAGATAATAGTCTACATTCCTGTTTTTGCCACCAAAGTGGATAACCTCACATTTATCCACATTATACTGCATCTGCCATGCATTTGCCCACTCACCCAGCCTATCCAAGTCACCTTGCAGCCTCCTAGCATCCTCCTCACAGCTAACACTGTCCCCCAGCTTCGTGTCATCCGCAAACTTGGAGATTTTGCATTAAATTCCCTCGTCCAAATCATTAATGTATATTGTAAATAGCTGGGGTCCCAGCACTGAGCCTTGCCGTACCCCACTAGTCACTGCCTGCCATTCTGAAAAGGACCCGTTTACTTTGCTTCCTCTCTGCCAGCCAGTTCTCTATCCACATCAATACTGAACCCTCAATACCGTGTAATCTCTTTTGTGGGACCTTGTCGAAAGCCTTCTGAAAGTCCAGATATATCACATCCACTGGTTCTCCCTTATCCACTCTACTAGCTACATCCTCGAAAAATTCTATAAGATTCGTCAGACATGATTTACCTTTCGTAAATCCATGCTGACTTTGTCCAATGATTTCACCACTTTCCAAATGTGCTGCTATCCCATCCTTAATAACTGACTCTTGCAGTTTCCCCACTACCGATGTTAGACTAACTGGTCTGTAATTCCCCGTTTTCTCTCTCCCTCCCTTTTTAAAAAGTGGGGTTACATTAGCTACCCTCCAATCCTCAGGAACTACTCCAGAATCTAAAGAGTTTTGAAAAATTATCACTAATGCATCCACTATTTCTGGGGCTACTTCCTTAAGCACTCTGGGATGCAGCCTAACTGGTGCTGGGGATTTATCGGTCTTTAATCCATTCAATTTACCTAACAACACTTCCCGACTAACCTGGATTTCACCCAGTTCCTCCATCTCATTTGACCCGCAGTCCCCTGCTATTTCCGGCAAATGATTTATGTCTTCCTTAGTGAAGACAAAACCAAAGTAGTTATTCGATTGGTCTGCCATGTCTTTGTTCCCCATGATCAATTCACCGGTTTCTGACTGCAAGGGACCTACATTTGTTTTAACTAATCTTTTTCTCTTCACATATCTATAAAAGCTTTTGCAGTCAGTTTTCTTTCATAATCTATTTTCCCTTTCCTCTTTGTCCTCCTCTGCTGGACTCTGAATTTCTCCCAGTCCTCTGGTGGGCTGCTTTTTCTGGCTAATTTGTATGCTTCATCTTTTGTTTTGATACTATCCCTGATTTTCCTTGTTATCCACGGATGCACTAACTTCCCTGATTTATTATTTTGCCAAACTGGGATGAACAATTGTTGTAGCTCATCCTTGCGGTCTTTAAATGCCTTCCATTGCATATCCACCGTCAACCCTTTAAGAATCAATTGCCAGTCTATCTTGGCCAATTCACGTCTCATACCCTCAAAGTTACCTTTCTTTAAGTTCAGAACCCTTGTTTCTGAATTAACAATGTCACTCTCCATCCTAATGAAGAACTCAACCATATTATGGTCACTCTTGCTCAAGGGGCCACGCACAACAAGACTGCTAGCTAACCCTTCCTCATTACTCAATACCCAGTCTAGAATAGCCTGCTCTCTCGTTGGTTCCTCTACATGTTGGTTTAGAAAACTATCCCGCATACATTCCAAGAAATCCTCTTCCTCAGCACCCCTGCCAATTTGATTAGCCCAATCTATATGTAGATTGAAGTCACCCATTATAACTGTTTTACCTTTGTTGCACACATTTCTAATTTGCTGTTTGATGCCATCCCCAACTCCACTACTACTGTTAGGTCTCTTAAGGGCTCTTAAAGATTGCGGATTCAGGGGATATGGGGAGAAGGCAGGAACGGGGTACTGATTGGGTATGATCAGCCATGATCACATTGAATGGCGGTGCTAGCTCGAAGGGCCTACTCATGTACCTAATGTCTATTGTCGATCCTGAAGAAGAGGTCTGAAGAAGGTACTCGACCCGAAACGTCACCCATTCCTTCACTCCAGAGATGCTACCTGTCCCGCTGAGTTGCTCCAACTTTTTGTGTCTATCTTCAATCTCTATCCTTGTTCTGTCTGGGAGCAGGGGGAGGAAGAGCAGAACTACAGAGGACACAGAGGAGATGCAGGTGAGGGATCCATATTTGACAGAAAGGGGGAAGACCACGTTTACTAAAGAAAGAGGAGATGTCAGATGTCGGAAGATTTGAGAGTAGGGAACAGCAAGAGGCAAGGCGAGAGGAAGTGTAGTCCAGATAGCGATGGGAATCAGTAGACATCAGTTGAGAGTGTGTGGCTTGTGATGGAGACAGAGATCAAGAAAGAGGAGAGAGGTCCAGATGAATTTGAGGGGAGGATAGAAGTTAGTGGTGAACTTTATGAAATCCATGAGTTCTGCATGGGTGCAGGAGGCAGCCCCAATGCAGTCGTCAGCACAGCAGAGATAGCAGTACACGCTTGAAACAAGGAGTGGTTGATGTAACCGACAAAAAGGAAGGCCTCCCTGGGGCCCATGCAAGTGTCCATGGCTACATTGTTAATAGACAATAGACAATAGGTGCAGGAGTAGGCCATTCGGCCCCTCGAGCCAGCACCGCCATTCAATGTGATCATGGCAGATCATCCCCAATCAGTACCCCATTCCTGCCTTCTCCCCATATCCCCTGACTCCGCTATCTTTAAGAGCCCTATCTAACTCTCTCTTGAAAGTATCCAAAGAACTGGCCTCCACCGCCCTCTGGGGACAGAGAATACCTCAGACTCACAACTGTCTGTGAGAAAAAGTGTTTCCTCGTCTCCGTTCCAAATGGCTTACCCCTTATTCTTAAACTATGGCCCCTGGTTCAGGACTCCCCCAACATTGGAAACATGTTTCCTGCCTCTAGCGTGTCCAAACCCTTAATAATCTTATATGTTACAATAAAATCCCCTCTCATAACTTGACGTGAGACGAGTTCTTGAGGGTGAGGGCAAGTTTCACCAGGCGAAGGAGAGTGTTAGTAGATGGAAATTGATTGGGTCTTTGTTGGAACAAGAAACAGAGGACTTGAGTCCATCCTTGGTCGACCAGCATCTGACGTCCCTCTCCTGAGTGGCAGTGGGAGGATGCATGGAGACTTTATATACCATCTGCAACATTCCCTTAACTTTTGACTTCAGACTTTGGAGATCCAGTGCCCTTCAGCTAATCAGGTTTGTGCCAGCGATTGCCCCGTACACTAATACTATCTTACATACTAGGGACAATTTTACTGAAGCTGATTAACCTACAAACCTGCGCGTCTTTGGAGTGTGGGAGAAAACTGGAGCACCCGGAGGAAACACACACAGTCACAGGGAGAACGTACAAAACTCCATACATTCAGCACACAAAGTCAGGATCGAATCCAGGTGCTGTAAGGCAGCTACTCTACCAGCGCGCCAATATATCGCCCTGTGATGTGAAAAATGTGAAAAAAATGCGAAATCATCTACTTTCGTCCAAAGATTAGAGGAGTCGAATGAGGTAGTGAGAAATGCTGATTTTCAGAGGGAACCTTGTGTCCTTGTACATATCACTCTTAAAGGGAAGTGTAGCAAAAGTTCACAAGTTTGATTCCTGAGATGGGGGAAAGCAACTGATGAGAAATTAAACAGATTGCTCTTTAGGTCCTTCCTCTTCAGGTCAAAGTGCAAGGGTCGCAATGAGGTAGGTTGGGAGAATGGGAGATTCCCACGGCTTATACAAGGACTGTTCAATACTCTGATTACAGCAGGGAAGACAAGTGCAACTGTGGAGAGGCACGCACTGCGATGGGGTGAAGCTGGTTTATAGACAATAGACAATAGGTGCAGGAGTAGGCCATTTGGCCCTCCGAGCCAGCAACGCCATTCAATGTGATCATGGCTGATCATCCCCAATCAGTACCTCGTTCCTGCCTTCTCCCCATATCCCCTGACTCCGCAATTTTTAAGAGCCCTATCTAGCTCTCTCTTGAAAGCATCCAGAGAACCTGCTTCCAGAGAATTCCACAGACTCACCACTCTCTGTGAGAAAAAGTGTTTCCTCGTCTCCGTTCTAAATGGCTTACTCCTTATTATTAAACTGTGGCCCCTGGTTCTGGACTCCCCCAACATCGGGAACATGTTTCCTACCTCTAGCGTGTCCAAGCCCTTAACAATCTTATATGTTTCGATGAGATACCCTCTCATCCTTCCAGACTCCAGAGTGTACAAGCTCAGCTGCTCCATTCTCTCAGCATATGACAGTCCCGCCATCCCGGGAATTAACCTTGTAAACCTACGCTGCACTCCCTTAATAGCAAGAATGTCCTTCCTCAAATTAGGGGACCAAAACTGCACGTAATACTCCAGGTGTGGTCTCACGAGGGCTCTGTACAACTGCAGAAGGACCTCTTTGCTCCTATATTCGATTCCTCGTTTTATAAAGGCCAACATGCCATTTGCTATCTTCACTGCCTGCTGTACCTGCATGCTTACTTTCAATGACTGGTGTACCATGACACCCAGGTCTCGTTGCATCTCCCCTTTTCCTAATTGGCCACCATTTAGATAATAGTCTACTTTCCTGTTTTTGCCACCAAAGTGGATAACCTCACATTTATCCACATTATACTGCATCTGCCATGCATTTGCCCACTCACCCAGCCTATCCAAGTCACCTTGCAGCCTCCTAGCATCCTCCTCACAGCTAACACTGCCCCCCAGCTTCGTGTCATCCGCAAACTTGGAGATTTTGCATTAAATTCCCTCGTCCAAATCATTCATATATATTGTAAATAGCTGGGGTCCCAGCACTGAGCCTTGCGGTACCCCACTCGTCACTGCCTGCCATTCTGAAAAGGACCCGTTTACTCCTACTCTTTGCTTCCTGCTTGCCAGCCAGTTCTCTATCCACATCAATACTGAACCCCCAATACCGTGTGCCCTAATTTTGCCCACTAATCTCCTATGTGGGACCTTATCAAATGCTTTCTGAAAGTCCAGGTACACTACATTCACTGGCTCCCCCTTGTCCATTTTCCTAGTTACATCTTAAAAAATTCCAGACGATTAGTCAAGCATGATTTCCCCTTTATAAATCCATGCTGACTCGGACCGATCCTGTTACTTCTATCCAAATGTGCGACTATCTCATCTTTTATAATTGACTCCAGCATCTTCCCCACCACCGATGTCAGGCTAACTGGCCTATAATTCCCCGTTTTCCCTCTCCCGCCTTTCTTAAAATGTGGGATAACATTAGCTACCCTCCAATCCACAGGAACTGATCCTGAGTCTATAGAACATTGGAAAATTATCACCAATGTGTCCACGAATTCTAGAGCCGCTTCCTTAAGTACCCTTGGATGCACCATCAGGCCCTGGGGATTTATCAGCCTTCAGTCCCATCAGTCTATCCAACACCATTTCCTGCCTAATGTGGATTTCCTTCAGTTCCTCTGTCACCCCAGATCCTCTGGCCACTACTATATCAGGAAGATTGTTTGTGTCCTCCTTAGTGAATACAGATCCAAAGTACCTGTTCAACTCATCTGCCATTTCCTTGTTCCCCATAGTAAATTCACCTTTTTCGGTCTTCAAGGGTTCAACTTTGGTCTTAACTAATTTTTTCCTCTTCACATACCTAAAGAAGCTTTTACTATCCTCCTTTATATTCTTGGCTAGCTTATCTTCGCACCTCATCATTTCTTCCCGTATTGCTTTTTTGGTTATCTTCTGTTGTTCTTTAAACATTACCCAATCCTCTTGCTTCCCGCTCATCTTTGCTACGTTGTACTTCTTCGCTTTAATTTTTATACTGTCCCTGACGTCCCTTGTCAGCCATGGTCATCCTTTTCTCCCCTTGGAATCTTTCTTCCTCCTAGGAATGAACTGATCCTGCACCTTCTGTATTATTCCTAGAAACACCTGCCATTTTTGTTCCACTGTCATCCCTGCTAGTGTATCTTTCCAGTCAACTTTGGCCAGCTCCTCCCTCATGGCCCCATAGTTCCCTTTATTCAACTGCAACACTGACACCTCCGATCTACCCTTCTCCCTCTCCAATTGTAGATTAAACCTAACCATGTTATGGTCACTGCCTCCTAATGGTTCATTAACCTCAAGATCATTTATCAAATCCGGTTCATTACTTAACACTAAATCCAGAATTGCCTTCTCCCTGGTTGGCTCCAATACAAGCTGTTCAAAGAATCCATCACAAAGGCACTCCATAAAGTCCCTTTCTTGGTGTCCAGTACCAACCTGATTTTCCCTGTCTACCTGCAAGTTGAAATCTCCCATAACAACCACAGCATTACTTTTGCTACAAGCCAATTTTAACTCCTGATTCAACTTGCGTCCTATGTCTAGGCTACTCTTTGGGGGTCTGTAGATTAGTCCCATTAGGGTCTTTTTACCCTTATGGTTACCTTGGTTTGTGAGATGGACTGGGCTACATCCACAATACTCTGCAATGTCTTGCAGTCTTGGGCACAGCTGTTGCCAAACTAAGTTGTGAATGCTTTCTGTGGTACATTTGTAGAAGTTAGTAAGAGTCATTGGAGACATGCCAAACTTCCTGCGTCTTCTGAGAAAGTAGAAGCTTTGGTGTGCTTCTTGGCCCTAGCTCCAATGTAGTTGGAGTTGGTCCAAGACTAATTGTTGGTCATATTTATGCCTGTGAACGTGAATCTCTTGACCATGATTATCTTCCCTGATCCACAAATTTACAAACCCCAGTCCCAACCTTCTCTGCTATCACCGTTCTTACCGTACCTGGTGGCTCTCTCCTCACGGCAGTTCCTGGAATCCTCTCCCACATACTGTTTACATTCATTCTGAATTACTAACAGTTTGGATTACCAACAGATCTCAGGAACAAAACACTGTTGTAACCGGATATACCCAGTACATCACGAGTAGAGGCACCTTATATAATTGCTGCAGTCAGATAGGAGGGGTAGGAATTGAGCATGGCAGCTCGTTAAACTCAGATGAGATTTACAACCAGTAGGCTTTCACGACAAGGCTGCTGCCGATGTACACTAGGCTGGTTTGAACACCATCAGGCCCTCCAGGCCGTTTCTGGAAATGGCAAGGTGTATTGGGAAGTCAACAGACAACACGCTTCTGCAAGTGGTAGGTGACAATTTCCATAGGACTGCTCAGTTGGCAGCTGCTGTGGAAGCTGCTGCTCTTTGTTTCATTATTCCACTTTTGCATCCCGACTGAGATGCAGTAACTTAAGCCTTCTCCAATAGCAGCTGCCCAATTCACAGCCTCAAGTGCCTAGAATGAACAGGGCATGGAAAACTCACTGCCTCAATCCTCCCTTCCAAGTCGCACACTGATTTGATTTAGAAGCACGTTAGAATTCTTTCAACTGACCACCCCACATTCATTTGGGACGGGGAAGAAAATCCTTGCAGTCACAGGAAGAATGTAAAAACTCCACACAGACAGTGCCCGAGGTCAGGAATGAACCTGGGTCATTGGAGCTGTGAGGCAGTAGCTCCAGTAGCTGAAACACTATTTGCCAACTTCAGTTCAAAACCAGCAGAATGTGTGTGTCGGAGTGAAGTTAATTGGCACTACATTGGATGATAAAAGACCCAGCCATCAAAATGAACCAGGTTTTTACAGCCAGACCTTGTGTTCTTATGGTAAGTCAAACAAGAGTTAAATTAGTCAATAGAGAAACAGAAATCCATCTGGTAGACTGCTTAAAAATGAGAGGAAGGAGAGTAAGCTATACCACCAATCATCACTTACTCACATGCCAATGGTTTGTTTGGCAATCACACAAAATAATATGGTAGAATCTCCATTGCACATAACAGGGTGAGCCAGCAGATAGGTAGACTAAAGTTAGTGTACATTATCTGAAAGAGACTTGGAAGAAACAGTCTCTGCTATTTTTTTCCATTAGACTAGAAAGTTGCAGAAGTATCAGTGAAAGAGTATTTGTAAATGTGTAGGAACAAGGACAGTTGTTGAACAGCAGTCTGAATGAAAAGCAATTTCAGTTGCTTTTTTAACGTGGAAGGCAAAGACAAAAGACAAAAGTTCTGTGGGGGGCGAAGGGGGGGAGAACGAGTGGAGACACTTTTAAGAAGCCAGACAACTTTTAATAAGCCAGAGATACACAGTTGTGAAGTTTAGCGGGCATTTAACATTACTGGTCGGTTATCCTTGGTTCTGAAAACGCGTGCTTACGTTTTTTTCCCCCAATGAGCCAATGAAAATGTCCGGTCAGCAAAGGTGATTAAATAAAACTACCTACGACTAGCACGACTACCCATAACTACATGGCGACCCCACTACAACTGCACCTACGACTACAGGATTATCGATTTTCTCCATGGCGACCATACTGAGGCCGCGACAAGTTCCCAGAATGCGGGAACTCCTCGCGACCATGAAGGAGACTCACCATAGACCACCAGCGAACATGTGGCGACCACGTGGCGATCATGTGGCGAGCGCAGAGTCTCCTGCACTCGCCTAAGTGGGACAGGCCCTTAAGTTTACGCTGACCATTGATCGCTATGTGCACTAGTTCCGTTAACCCACTTTCACATCCTACAGTAGGGGCAATTTACAGAAGCCAAATAACGCACAAAACTGCACATCTTTAGAATGTGGAAGGAAACTGGAGCACCCTGAGATAACCCCTGGGGTCAAATGGAGAATGTGCAAGCTCCACATAGACAGCACCTGTAATCAGGATCGAACCAAATTTGGGTGTTATAGTTCATGTTCTGCACCAACAGCACAAGTTTTATTATTTTTAGCACTTCTCCAAATTCTGGAAGATTCGAGAAGCTTTTCTTTAAAAAGTCGTAAGTTTGATGAAAAGTGTTGTCATAGCACTTTGACTGGAACCAGCTGACATACAATTCATCCAGACTAACAAGACAAAAACATATCTTGAGAGCAACTGGGAGGTATATTTTTTATCTCTCTGCATGAAAACAAAACTAAATTTGCAACATGACAAAATATTTTCTGGCATCAGGAAGGATAATAATAACCCAACCAGGCCCCACAAATATCAAATAAATCACTTTAATATTTTAAAATAGAGTTGCTTGGAGCATTCAATATCACCACAAATGGTTAGGGGGTGATTGCAGTCATTTCACCATACTGCATTTCAAAATAGTAACTGAAGTGTTGTCATAGAACTTAGATTTCCAGCAGAAACAAGCAGGTGTCCAATTCAAATACTAGTGACTGGAAGATCAATGTAACCAAGCTAGCCAACACTGGGTCTGAAGAAGGGTTTCGGCCCGAAACGTCGCCTATTTCCTTCGCTCCATAGATGCTGCTGCACCCGCTGAGTTTCCCCAGCAATTTTGTGTACCTAGCCAACACTAATATGAGTTCAAGACTTGAAATATTATCAGTTTGTCTTTCCACAGACACTGCCTAACCTACTGAATGTTTCCAGCGTTTTCTAGTTTTGTTACTATGTTGAGGTTGTTTACCAGCTGTTTAACCAGATGGTATAGTTAAATTTGATCACAAAGTATTTCCTCATTAATATTTCGTACCGTATCTAATCAGTCTGATCAGTATAGGATACAATACGGTGCATCTTAAGGGTCAGTGAAATAGACAATAGACAATAGGTACAGGAGTAGGCCATTCGTGCTTCGAGCCAGCACCGCCATTCAATGTGATCATGGCTGATCATCCATAATCAGTACCCCGTTCCTGCCTTCTCGCCATATCCTCTGACTCCAATATCTTTAAGAGCTCTATCTAACTCTCTCTTGAAAGCATCCAGAGAATTGGCCTCCTCAGCCAAGATCACATTGAATGGTGGTGCTGGCTTGAAGGGCCGAATGGCCTACTCCTGCACCTATTGTCTATTGGACACTAAATCGTCAGTTCACACTCTGACCCTTTGCTCAATCATTTTTGTTTTATTTCTCAATTCTTCTCACTGCATACAGAGGAAGCACCCCCTCTCTGTAAAAAAACCCCCACTCCTGATACTAAATCAATCCTTTATATCTCTACGATCAATTATCCTCAATATACAAAGATTATATGTAACATTTGCAATGATTACCAATGTGCAAGTCAGCTCTGAGATGACAGAATACAACAGTGAGGTCAAAGGTTATCTTTCATGGGGAGGAGCAGATACACACTTAGATGTCACTATATTGAATGTTTTGTCATTTTGAAAATAGTCTTACTCTCTGGGTTACCTCGGTGAAAATCATTGAATATCGCAAAGTTGCTGTACATGGATGACCAATTTGCAGTAATAGTTTTTGAGCGTTATCATTACATTTTGATAATGTAATGTTCATTAATTCAACCTCTGAAAGTTAACCATTGTAAGTGTGGAATATTCTTCTTTCAGCTCAATGATTTGCTGGAAAAATCTAAGAATTTTAATTTACTTTTCTGACTGCACAAGAGATCACAGATACTGGAATCTGCTGGAGCTGCGAGTTGACCAACAATCCACTGTTGCTCAACTGCTGAGTTCCTCTCATAGATTGTTGTTACTTGTTTCCCCACTTTTCTCCACTTTTACAATTGCTCCCCATTTTCCCATAATAATTTGACCTAACATTGAATAACATTGAAACATCGCCTACTCATTTTCTCCATGGATGCTGACTCACCCGCTGAGTTTCTCCAGCATTTTTTGTCTACTTTCAATTCCTCCATTCTATTTGACATGTTCTCCTCCATGTTTCTTCTGCTTATTTCATCATATCATATATCTTATCATATATCATATCATATCTATCTATATATTAAAACTGTGTGGTGTGTGTGTGTGTGTGTTTCTTTGTGTGTGTGTGTGTGTGTGTGTGTGTGTGTGTGTGTGTGTGTGTGTGTGTGTGTGTGTGTGTGTGTGTGTGTGTGTGTGTGTGTGTGTGTGTGTGTGTGTGTGTGTGTGTGTGTGTGTGTGTGTGCCAGATTCGGCCTTTGATTCCTTGCTACGCCAAAACTGCGAAATTCTCCCAGATATTTCCCATTTCGCTAGCAATTTCACTTTTACATTCAATCATCCACTCCTCAAAACATTTCGACATTTTTATGTACACGTTTTTTTAATAAAATCCTTCCCCCACCACTCTTTTTAAAATCTAAATCGGACTCACGAGCTGCTTGACGTCACAATGCCAACATGCCGACCTATCCAGACCCACCTGCCTCCAGGCCCTGGCCCCCCCGGCGCTGTGGATTAAAGGCGCAGAGAGATGGAGTGAATTCAGCAGAACAAACATTCTACAGCTCCGTTCCGCTGTAGCTTCTTTGTTCTACACATCTCGACACATCATCTCCCCTCCCCCCCTTCACCCCCACTACGCCCTCTCCCCTCTCCCCCCCCTCCCCGTACTCAGGGTCTGAAGCGTCGAGTATGCGAGCCCATGGAGCTCAGAATTATCCAGAAAGTTCTGCGGAAGCCCGCCCGCCGCGGCCTTCCTCGGGGTCCACACCCATCCACATCCTCGCTCGGGTCCGGCGCCTGGTGGGGAGGCTGCTGCCGCGGCCGAAGCCCGGTTCGACGCCCACCCACCGGCCGCCTCGCTCGGGGTCCTCAGGTCGATCCCCGCCCAACGCCTGGTGGGGAGGCTGCCCGCCGTGTCCGCCGCCCAGCGCCTGGTGGGGAGGCTGCTGCCCTGCTGGAGCAGAGCCTGGAGCTGGAGTGAGGGCCACACCTCTCTCCCCCCTCTCCTCTCTTCCCCCCCCCCTCTCTCCTCCCCCCTCTCCATCTCCCTCTCCTCCCCCCTCTCCTCCCCCTCCTACTCCCACCCCTCTCTCCCCCACCCCCCTTCTCTCTCCCCCCCACCCCCTTACCCCTCCCCACTCTTCCCCCTTCCTCCACACTCTTCCCCCTCTCTCCCCTACCCCATCTCCTCCCCCCTCCCCACATCTCTCTCCCCCTCCCCCACCTCTCTCTCCTCCCCCACCTCTCTCCCTCCCCCTCCCTTCCCCTACCCCTCTCTCCCCTTCCCCTCATCCCCGCTCTCCACCTCTAACATCCCCTCTACCCCTCTCCCCCCCTTCCTGCCTCCCCGCTCACCTCCCACTCCCCACTCTCCTCCTCCTCCCTCAACCCGCTCAGCCCCAATCTCTCCCCTTTCCTCCTCTCCCTCTCCCCTCCCTCCCCACCCCGTCTCCCTCTCCCTCCTCCCCTGCCTGTGTGTTTGGGGGGTGGTTAGTGTGAGTGTGATGCCGCCACCCCTCCCCCCCCCCCCCCCACCCAACGGGTCTGAACTTGGTCTAGTATCTATTTAAACTGTGTGTGTGTGTGTGTGTGTGTGTGTGTGTGTGTGTGTGTGTGTGTGTGTGTGTGTGTGTGTGTGTGCGCATGCGCGTGTGTCATTTTGCATGTGAAACGTATCTCCTCGAAAACCAGATGCCGAAACGGCAATATTTTTACATAGAAAAGCTGGAGAAACTCAGCGGGTGCAGCAGCATCTATGGAGCGAAGGAAACGATTTTTCCGTCGCTCCATAGATGCTGCTGCACCCGCTGAGTTTCTCCAGCTTTTTTGTGTACCTTCGATTTTCCAGCATCTGCAGTTCCTTCTTGAAAATTGTTACATATATCAGTAGAGATTTTCCTTGCGAGTTTAGAAATCCACTCCTCTGTACCGTTGGTACATTATTTTCCTGACTTTTTAATTAAAATTGTTGACCAATCTGACCTTTTTTTAAATTCTGACCGCTGCCCAGCTGCTGACGTTACAATAACAGTGACATTTTTACATCTTCGGGTAGAAAATTTCCTTATGATTTCAAAAATCCAATCCTCTATAAATTTGGTCGATTATTTCCAGAGATATTTACTAAGATTTATCACCAAACTGATATTTTAAAAAAATATTAAGGTTGCCCGCCCGCTGACCTCACAATGCCTTTGCACCTGGCCCCGCCCAGCCTGCCAGTTTGTTGATTCCATTGTTTTTCATTGAATTGAATTGAATTATTTCTCACTTAACATCACCAATTCTTAACATTAACCTTTAATTTCAAAGACAGTTTAAAAAAAAAAAATTTGCTGTCTTCATTGACAGCTTAGATCGGACCCGCTGTGTGTGTGTGTGGGGCGTGGGATCCTCCCCTGAATTCCAAAGAGCTGCCGACAGCTTTTGTGCATGAGACGCTTCATTTCCAGAACATTCTGAACGCGTGATGCACGGTTGCATTTCGCTCTCTCTCTCTCTCTCTCTCCCCCCCTCCCTCTCCCACCTCTCTCTCCCTCGCCCCCCTTCATTTCCCCCAACCCCTGCCCTCCCCCACCCTCCCTCCCCTAAACCCCCTTCCCCCCTCCCCTCCACCCCTTCCCTACCCTCCCCCTCCCTTCCCCCACACCTCTCCCCTCCCTTCCCTCCCTCCCTCTCCTCCCATCTCTCTCACCCCTCCTCCCCCACCCAATCCCATCACCCACCCTCCCTCTCCTCCTCCCCTCCACCCCCCTCTCCCACTGTCTCTTGCCTTTCTGTCTCTACCCCTTTCTCTCTGTCTCTCTCCATTCTCTCTCTGCCCTCATTCTCTACCCCTACCCCCCCCCCCCCCCCCCCTTTAGACCGCCTGCGAGTTGGGGGCTATGCGTCAGTGGATAGGGCGTTATGGGTAAAAGGAGCAAATTAATAACATTAATATATCAAGGGGAGTAGTTAGCGTGTGAGCGGGGGGGTAGTTAGTGTGTGTGATGCCGCATGCCGCCCCCCCCCCCCCCCCGCAACCACACGTTGGGGGAACAGACTTGGTCTACACTTGGTCTAGTAACTATTAAAACTCTCGTTGGTTTGTAACGGGTTCTATGTCGCGAAAATTTGTTTAAGGCATTTGTGGATTAACTCTTCCACCCTTTGCCGTAACAGAGAAATTGTTACATATTCCTGTAGAGTTTATCCTCCTCCACATTTTGTTTTGAAAATTAGAACATTTGTTTATTAATTTCCCCACTTTTTTAGTAAAAAAACATCAAATCATTTTAAAATCAAGCTGCTGCATGAGTCACAGATGTCCAATCACAATGGATCTCATTTACATATGATATGACATCACAATGGGACAGGGGTGGGAGATTGGAACCTTCGCGTGGTCCCACTAAAATCAAACTGCTGCATGAGTCACAGTGCCATCTCGCAGATGTACAATCACAATGGATCTCATTTACATATGATATCACAATGGGACAGGTGTGGGAGATTGCAACCTTCACATGGTCTGGCGTGCAAAATCAAATAAGATCAAATAGAGCAAGTTGTCCTTACCCCCTCCCTATCCACCACCTGCCTCTCCACCCCCTCCATCTCCACCCCTTCCCTCTCCACCCCCTCCCTCACCACCCCCCTCCACTCCCCCTCCCCCTCCACACCTACCCCTCCTATCCACCCTCCCCTCTCCTCCATCCCTCTTCTCCCCCCCTCCACGTCTCCCCTTCCTCTTCTCTCCCCCTTCTCTTCTCCCCCTCTACCTCCCCTCCTCTTCTCCACCCCCGTCCAACACCCCCCCCTCCTCCTCACTTACCCCCTCCTCTCTCACCCCCTCCCTCCCCCGTCTCCTCTACTCTCTCTCTCCTCTACTCTCTCCCACCTACCCCCTCTACCACCCCCCTTCTCCCTATCTCCCCCTACACCCTCCCCGCTCTCCTCCCTCCACCCATCCTCATCCCCCTCTCTCCCTTCCCTCCCCACTCCTCCCCTTCCCCACTCTTTCCCCATCTCCCCCTCTCCTCAACCCCCCTCTCCTCACCACTCCCCATCTCCTCCCCCTCTCCACTCCTCCCTTCCACCCCTCCCCCCTACTCTTCCCATTCTCTCCCCCCTCTGCCCCCCTCCCCACCCATCTCTCCCCCCTACCCCTCTCCCCCATCGCCTCTCTCCACCCCTCCCCCACCACTCTCACATCACTCACCCACCCCCTACCCCTCTATCCCCCTCCCCCGCTCTCCCCCTTCGCCCCTCTCCTCCCCCTCCCCAATCTCTCCCCATCTCCACCCTTCCTCCTCTCCCTCTCTCCCCTCTATCCTCCCCACTCTATCCTCCCCCTTCCCTCACCCCTCTCTCCTCCCACTCTCCCATCTCCACCTCTCCGCACCCTCTCCATCCCCCCCCCCTCTCCCCCTCTCTCCCCTCCTCCTTCCTCCCTCCCCCCCTCTCCCTCCCCCCCTCCCCCCCTCTCTCCTTCCCCTCCCCCCTCCCCCTCCCCACTCTCTCCCCCCTCTCCATCTCCCCTCTCCTCCTCCCTCCTCTCCATCTCCCCCTCCTCCTCCCTCTCCCCATCACCCCTCTCCCTCCCCACTCTCTCCCCATCCCCCTCTCACCCCCATCCCCCTCTCCATCTACCCCTCTCCACCCCCTCTCCCCATCCACTTCCTGCCTCTCCACCCCCTCCCCACCTCTCTCCCCTCTTCCACTCCTCTCCTCCACCCACCTCCAACCCCCCTCCTCCAACCCCCTCTCCCCTCCCCTCTACCCCCCCCTTTCCCCCTCTCTTTCCCCCTACTCTCTCTCGCCCCCCTACTCTCTCCCCTCTACTCTCTTCCCCTCTACTCTCTTCCCCTTCTACTCTCTTCCCCCCTCTCTCTCCCCTTCTCTCTCTCCACCCCCCCCCCCCCCCCCCATTCCCCCTCTCTCCCATCTCCCCACCCCACACACGGGGGGGCTGGTTAGTTTGCGTGTGAAGCCGCAGCACCCCCCCCCCCCCCCCCCCCCGTTGGGAGACACACCCAACGGGTCTGCACTTGGTCTGGGGGGGGGGGGGGGGGAAGATGTGTGTGTGTGTGTGTGTGTGTGTGTGTGTGTGTGTGTGTGTGTGTGTGTGTGTGTGTGTGTGTGTGTGACGCCGAAGGCGCCTCCCCCCCCGCAACCGCGCCTTGAGGGGACGGGACCCAACAGGTCCCCCATGGTCTAGTAACCCTTAAATTTGATTAGTTAATTTGGGAGACACTGCTGCTTGTCCTGTTCGCTCCAGCCTTAGCCATTTCCTGTCTCTTGAGTAACTTGTCACTAACAATTTTTTTCAACTCTAAGAGTCTAACCAGTGACAGGAACCATGAGATACCATGCTGGCAAAAATCCAGACCCCTGCCCTCTGGAATGTATTTGAAAGAGTGGAATAGGAAACATTACTCAGATATGGAAGCAGAATGATAGAGAGCTGGAACATTTAATTGTGGAGAGAGGGATTTCCAATTGAAATTACATTTAAAGTCATGTGGAATCAAAATTTGTCTAATTGGGTCATGGGTATTTCTGAAATGATTACTACTCCTGAGACTTACTGAAAAGCTCAAGTTTTCTAACTTGAGTTTCAATGAAACCATGGGTTATGCATGTACATATTTGCACTGTGCATTCCAGCCGCTAAAGCTCTTCATCTGGATCACCCAATAGTTCATAGCTATTGAGTTCAATTTCTTGTCATTTTCAAGTTGGTGTTAACGCAACACAATAGATATCTCAAAGTTGCTCCAAAAAGATTGTACAGTTTTGCTGCTTTCGACTTGATGGCTGACCGAATTATTCAAACATCCTCTAAAATTCATCCATCAGTCAGTTCATTTATTCATTCTTACACAAAAATGCTGGAGAAACTCAGCGAGATGCTGCTGCACCCGCTGAGTTTCTCCAGCATTTTTGTGTACCTTCGATTTTCCAGCATCTGCCGTTCCTTCTTAAACATTTAATCGTTCTTATTTGTTTCATCTGATATGATAGCATTACTTTCACAGTTAACTGTATTTTAAATCTATGGTTAATACACCTAATTTTAAACTTACAATATTAAATGTTAATCATACTAAAGTATAAACACAGGTCATCGTGCATTGCATGTGAGCTTTACCTTTGTGTTGTGACTATGAACTCCAAATTCTCCTGTTCCCCGAAAAGGTGACTTGTGTCAAAAATCATGCTGAATTCATACTGCAATGTAAAACAAAGATTCAAAGATAAGTTGAAGAAGGCGTGAGACAGGCATCTAAAGCACTGATCTTCCAAAGTGTTATGATGACTGGAGGTACTAAATGCTGCATTCTCATGTCTCCATTGATGCATTGCCATGTAGGACAGACACTAAGATATGTCTGCAATCCAGTTGCAGGCATATCTTTAGGTAGACATAAACGCTGGAGAAACTCAGCGGGTGAGGCAGCGTCAATGGAACGAAGGAAATAGGCAACGTTTCGGGTCGAAACCCTTCTTCAGACTGATGTGAGTGTGGGGGGGGGGGGGGGGAAGAAGAAAGGAAGAGGTGGGGCCAGTGAGCTGAGAAGGGAAGGAGAAAGTAGGGACTACCTGAAATTAGAGAAGTCAATGTTCATACCGCTGGGGTGCGCAGACATATCTTTGTTAACTTTGGTGCAAGGGTCTCGCGAAAACCACATGTACTTAATCTTACGGATTCTTGTGCTCAAATTCAATTGAAAGCATAAATAACGTGACGTTTGACTCATTTTTTAAATTTACAAATACTATTATTCAGAAAATAAAAACAAACATATAAAGTATTAACACGATCAAAGGCTGCCTATATTGAGTTTACAAACAAACAGTCATCAAATTAACATATCGCCAACTTTATCAACAATACAATCGACCTCCCGCGGCGACCAGCTTTCACCGAAGGCCTCCAAAGTCACCGTGGACACCGCATGTTCCCTCTCCAGGAACACGCAGGCACGGATGTGGGCCCGGAAAAGGTGACAGGCAGCCAACCCCGGTGCGGTCGTTGACTACCCGCTGCCTGGACCTGCGAATGGCCATCTTGGCCAGGCCCAGGAGCAGATCGACAGGGAGACCTCCCTCCCTCCCCTCCCCCCTCTGTACCGGATGCCCAAATCATGGTAGTGGCACAAGAAAAGTGGCAATGAGGCTTGTGACTTAAAAGCAAAGCATATGTTTGAATTAGTTGAAAATTCCCACATGAAATAAGAAGATATTAATATCCTCGGTAAATCAAGAATCTGAGATCAACTCATCCAATATTGCACAGTTTCTATTTCATGAGGAGTCACAGCACATGCCTTCAGCAGGAGAGGGGATCCATACTTAACATGGGTAATAATACTCCATGCTTTAGTTGGGAATCAAGCAGTGTATAATGTCCCATCTGGAGAATAGTCAAGCTGTTGTGACGGTGAATCAAAAATTTAGAAATTTAAGCATCTGAAGTTTTTAAAATGTTATGTTTAGTTTAGAGATACAGTGTGAAAACAGGCCCTTTGGCATACCGAGTCCACGCTGACCATTGATCAACTGTACATTAGTCCTATGTCATCCCACTTTCACACCCTGCACACTAGGGGCAATTTAAAGAAGCCAATTAACCTACAAACCTGCACGTCTTTGGAACATAGGGGGAAACTGGAGTAGCCTGAGAAAAATCCACGCATGCACAGCGAGAATGTACAAACACTGCACAAACTACACCCATAATCAGGATTGAACCCGGGTCTCTGGCGCTGTGAGCCAGCAGCTCTACCTCTGTGCAATGTGCTGCCCAATATATGTTTTATGGAATGTTGGTTAATATAGAGAAGATATCGTGAAACAAGCTACATTATATTTCTGAATTCCTGTAAATGATTTTGTGCTCTCAGGTCACCACGGTTAGGAAGAATGAAAAGGACGATGGGCGGTTGAAGGAAAGAGGAAAAGGTAGTGGAAAAGGAAATGGTAGAGAAAGGTACAAAAGCAAACCATAAAATATTCCTGGAAACGGAGCAGAACAATGGGAGGAAGAGGATTGCCAATGGAGTGAATTTCTCAGCTGTTTTTCATCCTGTCAGTTCACAGTTGGACATTTCCCTTGTAGTAATTTGTCATTTTACCTTTCTTTTTATACTTTGTGACAATTATTGCAGGATTCTTTGCAAAGACCATAAAACGGTCATCGATTTTAGGAAATTTGGATGGGTTGGTGAGGAACATCAGGAGTGCCATTGAAGCACGGCTACTGCTGATAACCTATAGGTAATAGAAACCTGCTCAACCATACCAAGAATGGGAACTGCTGAAAAGGTTCCCTGAAAAAAAAAAATGTTTTTAAGTAACAGTAGATTATGACTGTAATGTGACAGAGATGAGTTGCGTGATTGGCCTTGCAAGTATTTCTGCCTTAAAAGTATTTAAAGACTCTGCTTGCACTCTCTTTTTTGAAAAAGAATTCCAAAGATCATCACTTTGTCTATCAATGTTCTGAAGCAATTTTCAAACTTCCTCACTGCAAAGCAGTGCTTCACTCCAGCAAATACTCCATCCAACTTCTCCATATGCACTTTCACAACAGACACAATGGATTCTTATATTTGCAACTTCAATTCGATTCCAGATTCATCATTCGAACTAGAACTACCACCCCCAGAAAATGATTGCTTGTGGCCACGGCTTTCATTTGGGTTCCTGGAGCAAGCAACATCAATCGCATAAGGACATCAGGTTTTGGAGTAACTCAGCAAGTCGGGCAGCATCTCTGGAGAACATAGATAGGCGATGTTTCAGGTCAGGACCCTTTCTTGACTTGACTTTCTTCAGACCGATGCAGGTTGGTAGGTTAATACATTTATAGATTTAAAGCAGAGATTGATTTGAAAGGGTGTCAAAGATTATCAGGAGAAGGCAGAAGGAAAGGTTGAAAGGGTAACATACACAAGGCATAATTTTATGGTGGAGTAAACTCAATAGACTGAATGGCCTAATTCTGCTCCTGTGCCTTATAGTCTTATTTGGCCTCTTTAAATTGTCTCTAATGTATAATGAGTGGATACGAAAGTGGGATTACATAGAACTAGTGTGAATAGAAACATAGAAACATAGAAATAGGTGCAGGAGTAGGCCATCCGGCCCTTCGACTCCAGCAAATACTCCATCCAACTTCTCCATATGCACTTTCACAACAGCCACAATGGATTCTTATATTTGCAACTTCAATTCGATTCCAGATTCATCATTCGAACTAGAACTGATAAATGGTCAGCATGGACTCAGTGGGCCAAAGGGCCTGTTTCCATGTATCTCTAATCATAATCAATGTTTTCCCTTGGAAGACTGATTCATCTACCAGTTTAATAATCCAAGACAAACACATATTCCAAGCTTTTGTCTGTTTTAAATGGGTGTTTTCTGCAATGTTGCATACAAAAAAACACTCACAAAAGCTGCTGGATCTCTGCAACGAGACCTATCACTATTTCAGTAGCTCATGCCATGACGTCCAAAGGGTTGTACAGGGTAGATGCAATTGGAACAAAGTGTGATGTGTTTTAAAAGAACAGACAAAATGAGCACAGCACAGAGTTAACTAATCTTCTAAAATTGAAGCTGTGCTAACAGCGTTAGAGAACCAAAGGAAATCCCTCCACAAGGACAATGACTAACAGACCTAAGCTTTAATGGCATTAATCAAAACCGGCTGCTAGTGTCGCATCTGGTGTAAACGTAGACTCAGCACTCTTACCTTGGACTGCCATCTCATGAAAGGAAATCCCACGCTGCATTTCAGGAAGTCTGTCTCCATCAGCTCACAATTAGTGCCTTTTTCTTCCTGAAGTGATAATGGGCAGGGTGAGAAACTGCTAATCACAGCTAGAAAGATGGTTCTAAACAATAGTCAATAATGGGAGTATCAGCTCTCTCTTTGGCAGATCACTATATTGCCAAACTCAATGGTGATTAAAAGTCTAGAAGGAAATATATCAGCTCATTACATTTTAACTTTAAAAACAAATCAATCTTTTAAATCAATGCCTGTAAAAACATCCTAGAAAACACCTCTGTCCGGTTATGAGGCCATTTGTAAATGTTGTGAAGGGCACCAATTATAACCAATTAACATTGTTGCTCGACAGGGAAATACTTGACCTAGTTGCGAGAAATATGATTAAAAGTAGTTCAAAAGATTAACATCGGGAAATACCGCCTGCTACACCAGATAGTAAAACAATCTCAAAAAGGAGAATGCAACTTGAAATGTAAATCTTTCAAAATTCTTCTTTTCCTTTACTCATTTCATGTCATTACAATTTAATTTCATTTTTTGCTTATAAAACTCTAATACGTTTTCATTTGGCACTTATATATTTTCTTCTAAATTCCATGATCTTGGTAGTAAATTTTCCCTCACTTCCCTCCCTTCTCAGATGTTAATTTCCATCTGGAAGGATAAGAATGACCAATCCTAAATAAATCGGTGTCAGGGTAAAGATTAATAATAATAATAATAATACATTTTATTTGCGGGCGCCTTTCAAAGTCTCAAGGACACCTTACAGAAATTAACAAGAGAAAAAACATATAGTCGGAGTAAAATAAATAATAAAGACATCACCAATACACAAATTAAAGACAGAATTCGCTCCAAAGACAAAAAATCAAAAACACAATGTGAAGAGAGAGCAGCGGCAGCTAAACCGCGCCAGCGTCCACTCTCCCTTCCGACAGCCATCTTGGACACAAACTAACATATTCACATTACACACAAAAAATCATCCCCCCACAATGGTTACCACTGTGGGGGAAGGCACAATGTCCAGTCCCCATCCCCAGTTCTCCCAAAGTCAGGCCTATTGAGGCCTCCGCTATTGCCTCTACGGAGGCCCGATGTTCCTGGCCGTTCTGGCCGGGTGCTGTTGCCCCGGCGTCGGGAGAGTCCTTTCAGCGGCTGGGCCACCTGGAACGGCCGCTCCCTAACTGGGGACCGCGGCTTCCGAAGCCGACAAGGTCGCGCCGGTTTGGAACTCCCAGGCTCCCGATGTTAAAGTCGGCGCCGCCCACTCCGCTCCGCAGACCCGCAGCCCGGAGGTGTTGATCTCGACGATCACAGCTCACCAGAGCTCCAGCGCGTCGATCCAGCGCGGCGACCCAGGCAAGGCATCGCCCGCTCCACTCCACGATAGCGCTCCAGCTTTGTGCCGCCACCGAAGCTGAGGTACTGGGCGGTCCCCGCCAGGAAACGGCGCTCCACGCCCGCTGGTAGGCCACGAGGACGGGTCGACGGGGCAGCCCGGAGAAAAAGCTGCCTCACCGACCAGGTAGGGACCTAGAAATATTGTTACCCCCTTCCCCCCACATTAAAAAGTCTATCGCTCCCACAAACAAGGCACAGGACTCACTAAAACTGCAACAACAAAAAAAGTGAATTAAACGGACGGCTGCTGGGTAGTTTACTCAGTACTGGTTAGCAGCCGTTCCCCAAGATGGCTCCTCCTCCCGATTAAGCCCAAAACATCAGAGAATGTTTTTGCATTTACACTGCATTCAGAAAGTATTCAGACCCCTTCACTTTTCTACATTTTGTTACGTTACAGCCTTATTCTAAAATGAATTAAATTCTTTTTTTTTTATCATCAATCTACACACAATACCCTATAATAAAACAGCAAAAACAGGTGTTCAGAAATTTTTGCAAAGTAATTAAAAATAAATAACTGAAATATCACATTGACGTAAGTATTCAGACCATTTACTCAGTACTTCATTGAGGCACGTTTGGCAGCGATTACAGCCTCAAGTTTTCTTGGGTATGACGCTACAAGTTTGGCACACCTGTATTTGGGTAATTTCTCCCATTCCTCTCTGCAGATCCTCTCAAGCTATGTCAGGTTGGATGGGGAGCGTTGTTGCCCAGCTATTTTCAGGTCCCTCGTTCAGGTTCAAGTCCGGGCTCTGGATGGGCCACTCAAGGTAATTCACAGACTTGAACGAAGCCACTCCTGCGTTGTCTTGGCTGTGTGCTTAGGGTTGTTGTCCTGTTGGAAGGTGAACCTCTGTCTGAGGTCCAGAATGCTCTGGAGCAGGTTTTCATCAAGGCTCTCTCTGTACATTGCTCCGTTCATCTTTCCGTCTATCCTGACTAGTTTCCCAGTTCCCGCCACTGAAAACATCCCCACATCATGATGCTGCCACCACCATGCTTCACCGTAGGTATGGTATTGGCCAGGTGATTAGCGGTGCCTGGTTTCCTCCAGATGTGACGCTTGGCATTCAGGCCAAAGAGTTCAATTTTGGTTTCATCAAACCAGATAATCTTGTTTCTCATGCCTTTTGGCAAACTCCAAGCGAGCTGTTATGTGCCTTTTACTGAGGAGTGGCTTCCATCTGGCCACTCTACCATAAAGGCCTGATTGGTGGAGTGCTACAGATATAGTTGTCCTTCTGGAAGGTTCTCCCATCTCCACAGAGGAACTCTGGAGCTCTGTCAGAGTGACCATCGGGTTCTTGGTCACCTCCCTGACCAAGGCCTTTCTCCCCTGATTGCTCAGTTTGGCCAGGCAGCCAGCTCTATGAAGAGTCCTGGTGGTTCCAAAGTTCTTCCACTTAAGAATGACGGAGGCCACTGTGCTCTTCGGGACCTGCAATGCTGCAGAAATTGTTTTATACCCCTTCCCCAGATCTGTGTCTCGACACAATCCTGTCTCGGAGATCTACGGACATTTCCTTCGTCTTCTTGGCTTTGTTTTTGCTCTGACATGCACTATCAACTGTGTGACCTTATTTAGACAGGTGTGTGCCTTTCCAAATCTTGTCCAATCAATTTAATTTACCACTGGCAATTAAGTTGTAGAAACATCTCAAGGATAATCAATGGAAACTTGATGAACCTCAGCTCAATTTTGAGTGTCATTGCAAAGGGTCTGAATACTTATGTAAATGTGATATTTCAGTTATTTATATTTAATTACTTTGCAAAAAATTTCTAAACACCTACTTTGCTTCTTCATTCTGGGGTATTGTGTGTAGATTGATGATAAAAAAAAAGGTAATCCATTTTAAAATAAGGCTGTGACGTAGCAAAATGTGGAAAAAGTGAAGGGGTCTGAATACTTTCTGAATGCACTGTAAATACTGGCCTTTATAAATCAGAGCATTGAGTATAGAAGTTGGGATGTAATGTTAAAATTGTACAAGGCATTGGTGAGGCCAATTTTGGAGAATGGTGTACAATTTTGGTCGCCAAATTATAGGAAAGATGTCAACAAAATAGAGAGTACAGAGGAGATTTACTAGAATGTTGCCTGTGTTTCAACAACTAAGTTACAGAAAAAAGTTGAACAAGTTAGGTCTTTATTCTTTGGAGCGCAGAAGGTTAAGGGGGGACTTGATAGAGGTCTTTAAAATGATGAGAGGGATAGACAGAGTTGACGTGGATAAGCTTTTTCCATTGAGAGTAGGGAAGATTCATGATTTGAGAATGAAGGGACAAAAGTTTAGGGGTAACATGAGGGGGAATGTCTTTACTCAGAGAGTGGTAGCTGTGTGGAATGAGCTTCCAGTGGTAGTGGTGGAGGCAGGTTCGATTTTATCATTTAAAAATAAATTGGATAGGTATATGGACGGGAAAGGAACGGAGGGTTATGGTCTGAGTGCAGGTAGATGGGACTAGGGGTGAATAAGTGTTCGGCACGGACTAGAAGGGCCGAGATGGCCTGTTTCCGTGCTGTAATTGTTATATGGTTATATGACACGTAAGACTGGCTGCCCCATGCACAGGAAATGTCAATGCTCCAACCCAGCCTCTTTCATTACTTTGAACAAAACCTTTGGGTGTTCTGGAAATAAATGTAATTGCTCGTACAGTGGAATGTTCACCATAAAGCAGTTTAAAAATATGTGAAATGCACATTTTTAAGGAATTTGGAATGGTTTGTAAAATTAGAAAGATCCAAATCTCTGAATGACAATAAAGTTTTCATTCATATTTTTCTAAAATTTGAATTACGACCACAGGAGTGTTTTTTTCCCCATTGACGAACTGTACACTGCAAGGGCCAGGAAGCGAGCGGGTAAGATCATCTCTGACCCCTGGCCACAAACTCTTTGAATCACATCCCTCTGAAAGGTGACTCCGGACTGTCAAAGCTGCCACAACCAGACATAAAAACAGCTTTTTTCCCCACGAGTAGTAGCTCTACTCAATAACCAAAAATCTGTAGCCTCCCTTTGCTCTGCTATTTTATTTAATTCACATGTTTTAATCAATAATGTTTTATTATTAATATTTAATGTTTTATGTATCATTCTTAACTGTCACTGTATGTCATGTTCTCACTTGTGGGCAGAGCACAAAGGCAAATTCCTTGTATGTGAATACTTGGCCAATAAACTTATTCATTCAACCTTTTGGGCGATTAAAAATTGAAGAATTATTAGAAGTGTCGCACTTCCTTAATTTTATTTCCACAGAGCAACAGATCTGCAAAGTGCGATATTAAATGCTTAATGTTGAGTATATAAACCACAATGAATAGAGGTACAAATTGGTAAAATAATAGCTGCTCTGTTCCAGGATTCTATATCACATATTTAAGTGTTCTTGTTCTTGCTTGTTCATACTTGTTCTTGCTGGGCTGCAGTGTGATGTGTTGAATAAACTCACATAAACTATAGAGTTTTAAAGAAACACCAGACCAAGTGTAGACCCGTTGGGTCTGCTCCCCCAATTCACCCATCCCCTATCTGTAGCCCCCACGGGCGGCGCAGTCCTCCAACTCAACCCGTTACCGAAGGCAAGATTCGAGCACTCTTCAGCAAAGATCATAGCTCGTGAGCCTCCCTCAGCACTGGAGTTGGAAAAAAATCCCAATAGCACCTCCCCAATTGCAATGCCACTTGACCCTCCCCCTCCTGTCCTGCCAGGAGCTATGATGGCAACATTGTTGCAAATGTCAGGTGCCCTTGCTGTGAGATGCCATTGAGCTGAAAAGTTCAGAAGTGTAAGGAATACTAATATGCATGGGCTGTTTCGGCTTGTACTCGCTAGAATTTAGGAGATTGAGGGGGATCTTATAGAAACTTCAAAATTCTTAAGGGGTTGGACACGCAGGAAGATTGTTCCCGATGTTGGGGAAGTCCAGGACAAGGGGTCACCGTTTAAGGATAGAGGGAAAATCCTGTAGGACCGAGATGAGAAAAACATTTTTCACACGGAGAACGGTGAATCTCTGGAATTCTCTGCCACAGAAGGCAGTTGAGGCCAGTTCATTGGCTATATTTAAGAGGGAGTTAGATGTGGCCCTTGTGGCTAAAGGGATCGGGGGTATGGAGAGAAGGCAGGTACGGGATACTGAGTTGGATGATCAGCCATGATCATATTGAATGGCGGCGCAGGCTCGAAGGGCCGAATGGCCTACTCCTGCACCTAGTTTCTATGTTTCTATGTTTGAAATCAAGGAGGAGGTGGTGTTGGGGCTCTTAAAGAGCATTAACGTGGATAAATTCCCATGGCCTGATGCGATCCATCTCAATTTATTCAGAGGAGCAAGAGAAGAGATTGCAGGTGCCTCGACAAAGATCTTTGTGTTTTCTCTAGCCGCATGTGAGGTCCCAGAGGGCTGGAGAGTCGCCAATGCTGTTCCTTAGTTAAAGAAAGGAAGTAGAGATAATCCAGGAAGTTATTGGTAAGTGAGCCTTACCCATCAGGTGTAGAAGATCATGAGGTGAATAGAAAGAGTAAATACTCTGGGCCTTTAACCCAGAGAAGGGAATTAAGAACCGGGAAACACAGGTTTAAGCTGAGAGGGGAAATAATTAATGGGAACCCAAGGAGTAACTTTTTCACACAGACGCTGGTGGATATATGGAACGAGCTGCCAGAAGAGGTAGTTGAGGCAGGTACTATAACAACATTTAAAAATACATTTAAATGGATAGGAAAAGTTCAGAGGGATACCTGTCTAACGGGCAGATGGGACTAGAGTAGATGGTACATATTAATAAGAAGAGGTATATTGGCCTGAAGGACATGTTTCCGTGCAGTATGACTGTGATTTGCATGAATTAAAGGGCCTACATCTCTGTTCAGATTGAATAATGTGTAGAAAGCAGACTTGGCCAGGGCGGCAGGATGAATGGTAAATCAAATGGCATTGCTTTCTCAGGCACGTGGAGTTTGGCGGGTAATGTTTTCTCTCAGATTCGTCGCCCATGAGAGTCCCTTGATAATATGTTAATAATCTTGTTAATATTCAGTCTTCTGCTGAATATTAACAAGAATCCAGTCTCAACTTACTGTACCTTTGCTGTGGCAGCAATCAGAATACCTGGCAATCTTGAACTCTTTGATATGTGCATTTACACACCTTAGCTGCTCTCACCCTTTTTGAATATCATGCACCACACTTAACATGCGGTGATCATTAAATATCCTAGCACAGAAGCAGTTTATGGATGTTGGCTGGTACCTGCGAAGCCTTGTTTCTGCTCTTCAAAACTCCAATGTATGTAGATTGTACAATGTCTCGATTGTAATCATGTATTGTCTTTCTGCTGACTGGATAGCAGGCAATAAAAGCTTTTCACTGTACCTCGCTAGACATGTCAATAAACTAAACTAAACTAATTGTGCATCCACCCACACAGAAAGCTCTAACTTAACAGTAGGCAGGAATCCAAAGCCCATAGATAACTGGCATGTACTCACAGCCAAACTTTCAAATACTGGAAATAAACATTATAGAAAGAGAAGTAGCAGGTAAACTGGAGAGGCAAATGTCCTCATTATTTCTTATGGGCAGCGACACACTAAAATGTGTGGCCACATCGGCTGCTTCAATTACATCCCAATATTTGCACTTCCAGTCTTCTTACAAAAATATCCTTGAGAAGCCCAGACACATATATTTTACTGTGCTACCAATAACATTTTGGATAATTCAGTCCAAACTGGACAGGATCCAGTTCCGATCCAATGGAAGTTGATATTCTTTTCAATCAGAGGGATTCATGATGATTGCTGCAAGCTGGCAACCTAACAAATCTGTCAGCATAGGTATAAGCAAGAGGAAACAAGTCCTTAGTTGATTTACTGTAACACAAGAGTTCAAAACTGAGAAATTCCAAAGAAACATGGGAACATTTCACACTGTTGTACTATTGATCCACAATCCAAGTCAATAAACTAACTGACAATTCTATTGAATTATTTTTTCTTTTTCATGCATTCCAATCAAGAAGCCAAGCTTCCTCAATGAGTATGGTTTGAAGTCGAGCCACAAGACCCTTGAGGGACACCATTGAAAATGACCAACCAAGCTGCTGTTAATAATGCATCATTTAGGGGCACTGCTCTGTCATTTCTATCTTTTTTTAAATTTTCAGTTAGTCCAATGTCTGTTTTGGGGGGGAACTTTTACTTTTCTATGTGGGGGAGGGGGGCAGGGTAAGGGGGAAACCGTCTCCCAGTCTCTTCCTGGCGGGGACGCGACTATTTCTCCGAGTCGCGTCCTCGCCCCCCACCTCGCGGCCTACCAGCTGGATCGGAGCGGCCTTTCCTGCCGGGGACCGGGAACCGGACCGGGGCTGCTACAGCGGCGGCGCAGCGCTGGAGTCACCGCGGAGCGGGCGATGCCTACCTGGGTCGCCGTTTGGAGCTCCGGAGCGCTGGGCCGCTGCTCCAACATCGTGGAGCTCTGGTGCGGAGAGCTTCCAACGCGGGCGGCGCTGACCGTCATCGTGGAGTCCTGGGGCGCCTTGCAGAGGGTCTCCAGCAGCAGTCTCCACCCGGCGCGGCCTGCGGACTTTGGAAGCCGCCGACTCCGGTAGGAGGGGGCCGACTCTGTGTCCACGCCGCTGAGGACGTCCCGCAGCCCCGACGTCGGTCTTACAACACCCCGGCGAGCGGTCCTGGACATCGGGCCGCCCGTAGCTGCAACTGCGGAGGGCTTGGGGAGGCCCTGACCACGGGGAACAGTGGAGGAAGAGACTGACTTTGGTGCCTTCCCACACAGTGGGAAACTTTGATTCTGCTGTGTGGGGATGTTTTATGTCAAATTCTATAGTGTGTTGTATTCTTTATTTTTATTGTATGGCTGTATGGGAATTTCATTTCACTGTGCCATCTGGCACATGTGACAATTAAATCTATCTTCTATCTTTAACAACGTGCTTTAAATTAAAGCAAAATAAACATGCAGCCTCACGAGATTATATCACACATTGTAATGAAAAAATGCTTCAAATACCTGGATACACCATGAGATTTAAAGATTCACCGGTCAGCCACAGTCTGAGTATCAGCTTCCAATAGACAGATCAAAGTTTTTAAGCCTTAAGTTCAAGAGTTCTATTGATTACCAACCTTCTGCCACATTTTGATGAAGAAGATCTCTTGCGAAAAGTTGAAGTAAACGTTGGTGTCATATGCATCATCTCCAGCATTTAAAATGGTCACATTCACCGAGATGTTCTTCACAGCCCCCAGTGCTAGAAAAGACTTGTGGCCATCAAAGCTGAAAAATATTAAAAACAAAATAAGTTATAATTTTGAACTGTTCAGAATTATCACATTGCTGCTGTTGATATAAGCTTGTAACATTATCCTTCAGTAAAAAGTTTCAGAACCTGAAGGTGAATATTCACTGATATCTTGTTTAGTAACAATAGCCCAAAGTAAATTGTTTCCATTCATGAGTGTCATGATCGCACAGGAGTTAGTGTTGTAACCTCATAGTTCCAGGAACCTGGGTATGATCCTGACTTTGAATGTTATCTATGTGGACTTTACATGTCATAGAAACATAGAAACATAGAAAATAGGTGCAGGAGTAGGCTATTCGGCCCTTCGAGCCATTCAATATGATCATGGCTGATCATCCAACTCAGTATCCTGTACCTGCCTTCTCTCCATACCCCCTGATCCCTCTAGCCACAAGGGCCACATCTAACTCCCTCTTAAATATAGCCAATGAACTGGCCTCAATTACCTTCTGTGGCAGAGAGTTCCAGAGATTCACCACTCTCTGTGTGAAAAATGTTTTTCTCATCTCGGTTCTAAAGGATTTCCCCTCTATCCTTCAACTGTGACCCCTTGTCCTGGACTTCCCCAACATCGGGAACAATCTTCCTGCATCTAGCCTGTCCAATCCCTTAAGAATTTTGTACGTTTCTATAAGATCCCCCCTCAATCTTCTAAATTCTAGCGAGTACAAGCCGAGTCTATCCAGTCTTTCTTCATAAGAAAGTCCTGACATCCCAGGAATCAGTCTGGTGAACCTTCTCTGTTCAATGTGTGCACCTCTGGTGGGTGCAATGATTTACTCTCACATCACAAATATGTGGTAAGGTGGGTTACTGTAAATTATCCCTTAGCATAGGTCAGTGAAAAAGCATCATAGACAGAGTTGATGGACAAGTGAGAGATTATCAGTATAGGGATACAGGGAAATAAGGAGAGTGAAGTGGTACTGCTGAGATTGCTCTGCTGGGAGGCAGCATGGGCCTGGGTTGAACTGTCTCCTGTGCTGTTAAGTATATAATCATTATTGCAAGGGTCAGGCAGCATCTCTGGAGAGAAGGAATAGGTGACGTTTCAGGTCGAGACCCTTCTTCAGACCCGAAACGACACCCACTCCTTCTCTCCAGAGATGCTGCCTGACCCACTGAGTTACTCCAGCATTTTGTGTCTACCTTTGATTTAAACCAGCAGCTGCAGTTATTTCCTACACAATGATTATTGAATGTTAAGGTAGCCAGTAGTTGCAATTGTGAACATTTTGATTTGGAGCTAATTTTTAAGCTTGTTTTAAAATTAACATTCGAAAGGACATGGCCAGAGAACGCTTTGCAATCTCAGTGGCCAGTTTCAAGTTGGAATGAAATACAAGAAATGCAAAAGATCAGAAATTGTTTCTCACCCTGAGGGACGCGATAGGAAGGGGAGGAATTATTGCCCAAAAAGAGTATAACAGGTTCAGGATAGTAATTCATTTTCAGAAATTAGGGGAGAGACTTCCATTCATTTGTATGATTGGCCCTATAGAAGAGTAAGCTATCTCCTCGAAAGGATGTTCACCCAAAGATGTCACCGCATGCCATTTAAAATCAAGTTTTTGTATTCAGTGCGAGAATCAGGAATGGATTTCACATCTAATATTCCAGTCCATTAAATAATATCTCCAAATGGCATGGAATTCATGCCAATTATTTCTGAATATACACACGGGTAAATGGTCATATATGACCTTTGTTGCAAAGTCGTGGAACCACAACCCTCTTATTTTTCCATTCTCTTTCTTTCTCCTCTCTCCTTGTCTCTCTCTCTCCATCTCTCTCTCACTCTCTCCCCCAGCATCTCCCGTTTCCTACAGTCTCAAGTTTAGGAGGGAAGTGAGATGGTGAAATATTAGGAATACGAATGGGGTAAACAGAACACATAGAGAGTCACTACTGTCAAGGATATGCATATTTGGAAAATTATTGAGATACTTATCAATCACTTATGAACGCTTTGTGAATACCAATTGTAAATCAATTATTCTCAGACGAGCAGGCCTCCTGTTCCAAAAGCTGACCATAAATACAGTAAACCCATCAACATTAGAAACTGATGCCATTAAACATGTAAGGAATACCATTTTTGAATATTGATCAATCAGGTGCATTTTGAACTCAAAATGTAATCAAATATAATCCTCTATGTTACTGAGAGATGTCAGGTAAAGGATGAGTTAGTTTTCTTTATCTGAAGCTTTACAGTGCAAGCAGGGATGGGCTACTGTTCAGAACAAGCTGAAAGCCACAGGCAGTGATTGCCAGACAACTTGTTTTAAGTTGTTTTTGTTTATTCCTCACTCTAACTAGAGTTATAATGTTTGGATTATCATTGTGATCATAAATTAGAGTGTATAAAAAGATACAAGTTCAACGTGAGAACATTGATTGGGCTGATTTCTTGAAAAATAATATGTAAAAAGACAAACGGTCACTGTTAAGGCAAATCGTGAAACTGAGAGGTTTTATTGAAGAAAACTGGCAGAACATTTGACTGGAAAGTATGAAAATTAAAGGAATTAATAGTTAAAGAGTTGGGGGGGGGTGGTGGAAGAGGGCTGTGTTATAAATTGCTTTCCCATAAATTATGACACATGGTTCAAACGCAGAACATTAAACAGGTTTCCTCCTAGTGTCTGGAAAGCCAAGTGCTGGGTGAATGGAATATTTAGACTGGAGCTGCAGTGTCCCAGCTCGACAGCCCCTTCAACATTCGATTTGCATTTAACAAGGATGTGGAGCGGCATTTGAAATGATAAATTTGGCCAAAACCTTCAATTGGATAATGCTTTTTATCAATAATATAATAATCATATCCAATGAAAAGAACTTTTCTGGAGTAAGTCACGCTACTAACAAGCTTTTCAAGGTTATTTCACATCACAACTTTTATTCATTTGTTGACAAGACGTGAATGATATTTTATGATCACACGTGACATGTCACAGTGAAATTCTTTGTTTTGCACACACAAAGTATGTGAAGAGTAGCCACATACGGGTGCTGAGAATGACTCGAGCAACAGTCATTTATTATCCATCTTTAAATGCACTATGTGGGGAGGTCCCTGTCATCGGGGACTGCTCAGTCAGGGAAATAAAGCTCATTCCATATACCCACCCTCTGTCTAATAAAGTTGCCTCTTGAGGTCCTCTGTCCCCTTGGTTTTTGAGTCTAGTACTTGTGCTCCAAGATCTCTCCATTCCAACTCTCTTCTGGCCCCTACCATTCACGGTGTTGGTCCTGCCCTGGTTTGACTTTCTAAAAGACAACATCTGCATTAAAATCTATTGGCCATTCCTCAGCTTACTTGCCCAGTTGATCAAGATACTGCTGTAAATCTCGATAATCATCTTCACGATCTACGATACCATCTATTTTGGTGTCATATGTACACTTACCACCACCACCCACAGCAGCACCTTCCACCTTCCTGTGTTAAAAAAAACCCTACATATCTCCTTTAAACTTCGCCCCAATCACCTTAAAGAAATGCCACTAGCAATTACTATTTCTATCCTTGGAAAGGATTTGATTGTCTACTCTATCTATGTTACTCATAATTTTATATACTTCTATCAGGTCTCACTTCAACCTCTGGCGCTATAAAGAAAACAATCCAAGTCAGTCCAACCTCTCCGTGTTGTCAATACCCCCTAATCCAGGCATCCTTCGGTAAACCTCCTCTGCACCTTTTATAGACAACAGACAATAGGAGCACGAGTAAGCCATTCGGCCCTTCGAGCCAGCACCGCCATTCAATGTGATCATCCACAATCAGTACCCCGTTCCTGCCTTCTCCCCATATCCCCTGACTCCCCTATCTTTAAGAGCCCTATCAAGATCTCTCTTGAAAGTATCTAGAGAACCGGCCTCCACCGCCCTCTGAGGCAGAGAATTCCACAGACTCACAACTCTCTGTGTGAAATTGTGTTTCCTCATCTCCGTTCTAAATGCCTTACCCCTTATTCTTAAACTGTGGCCCCTGGTTATGGACTCCCTCAACATCGGGAACATGTTTCCTGCCTCTAGTATATCTAAACCCTTAATAATCTTATATGTTTCAATAAGATACCCTCTCATCCTTCTAAATTCCAGAGTGTACGAGCCCAGCCGCTCCATTCTCTCAGCATATGGCAGTCCCGCCATCCCGGGAATTAACCTTTCTAAAGCCTCCACATCCTTCCTGTTCAGTGGTGACCAGAACTACATGCAATACTCCAAATGTGGCCTAACCAAACTTCTATAAATTTACATCATGATCTACTGGCTCTCATGCTCAATGCCCCATGCAATGAAGGCAAGCACAACATATGCCTTCTTTACCATTCTATCTATTTGTGTTGTTACTTTCAGAGAGTTGTGGATTTGGACTCCAAGTTTCCTCTGTACATCAGTGCTGTTAAGGGTCCTGCCATTTATTGTATACTAGACCAAGGGGGACCCATTGGGTCCCATCCCCTCAACGCGCGGTTGCGCGGGGGAGGGTGGAGCCTGCGGCATCACACATACACTAACCACCCCCTACACACACAGGGGGGGGGGGGTGAGGAGACGGGGTGGAGAGGGCTGGAGAGGGGGAAAAGGGAGGGGGAGGGGAGGGGTGGAGGTGGGGCAGAGGAGAGGGGGTAGGGGAGAGAGAGGAGGGGGGGGAGAGAGTGGGGAGTGGGGGTAGAGGGGGGAAGGGAGGGGGAAGGGAGGTGGAGGATGAGGGGAGAGGGTGAGGGAGAGGGTGAGGGGAGAAGGCGAATGGAGAAGGGGAGGGGAGGAGGGGGAAAGAGGGGGGAGAGAGAGGAGGGGGAGAGAGGAGGAGGAAGGGGGGGAGAGAGGGGGGAGAGGGTGAGAGAGGAGGGGGAGAGGAGTGGGAGAGAGGGGCGAGATAGAGGGGGTTAGAGGGGGAGGGCAGGGGAGGGACAGGGGAGAGAGAGTAGAGGGGGGAGAGGAGGGGTGGGGAAGAGGGAGGGAAAGGGAGGGGTGGAGGAGGTTGGGTAGTGGGGAGGGGGGTAGTGGGGGGAGGGGGGTAGTGGGGGGAGGGGGGTAGTGGGGGGAGGGGGGGTGGTGGGGAGGGGGGGTTAGAGGGGGAAGGAGGAGAGAGGGGGGTAGAGGGGAAGAGAGAGTAGAGGGGAGAGAGGGGGGTAGAGAGGAGGGGGGAGAGAGTGGGAGGGAGGAGAGGGGAGGGGAGGGAGGGGGGAGAAGAGGAGGGGGTGGAGGGGGGGAGAGGAGGATCGGAGCCGGGCGAGCGAGCGGGCTGCGAAAAGCGGAGAGAGCCCGGGGAGAGAGAGAGAGAGAGAGCTCTAGTACAGGGTCGGACTCTCTGCATCTCTCTGGAAACCCGAGTCGAAGCGGACAGCAGCGGGGGGGGAGGGGGAGGAGCAGGATAGGAGCGGTTAGCCGAGGGAAGGAACGGTTAGCAGCGGGAGATATGGAATTCAAGAATTTGTTCTTCACAAACAAAGTCAGAATGACCGTTGGTGTAGGATTCGAAGAATGTTCTCGAAATGCCAGCGTGCGTGGTGCATCGACCAAAGCTCTCAGCAGCTCTCTGGAATTCGGTCGGGGGGGCCTGCAACGTCACACACACACACTAACCACCCCCCACACACACAGCGTGCTCCCTCTCTGGGGACGTGTGGTCGACCCCGGTGCAGCCGTCGGCTGTCAGCTGCCTGGGCCGCCTTGGCCGGGCCAAGGAGCAGACGGACAGGGAGACCCCCCCCTCTATCCCTCCCCCTTATCCCTCCCGGCCCTCCCCCCTCTGTGCCCAGGTGTAGGGAGTGCGGGGCTGGAATGTGGCCGGGGCTTGGGGAGCAGCCCCTTTGGATGGTCGAGTGGGGGCTGCGGCCTCTCACACTGCATGTGCAGGTGGGGCCTGATACCTTCCTCGCCGCGGAGATGGCGGACGGCTGGCTTGAGGGGGGGGGGGGGGGGGTAGAGAGTGAGGGCAGAGAGAGAAAGGGGAGAGAGAGAGAGAGAGGGGCAGAGACAGAGAGAGAGGGGCAGAGACAGAGAGAGAGGGGCAGAGACAGAGAGAGAGGGGGAAGATACAGAGGGAGAGGGGGTGGAGGGTCAGAGGGTCGGAGGGGGGAGGGAGAGATGGGAGGAGAGAGAGAGGGGGGGGCTGAGAGGGGGGAAGAGGGGGAAGGGGAGAGGTAGAGGGGGAGGGGTGGGAAGGGGGAGGGGGTGGAGGGAAGGGGGTAACGGCCACCGCCATGTTCTATGATCAGGCAGGGGAAACGGAGAGGATTCAGAAGCAAGCCGGTGGCCTCCGGTGAGCAGGTGGCTGTGAGCGAGCGGGCGGCTGCGAGCGAGCGTGCGGTTGCGGGTGAGCGGGCGGCTGTGAGTGAGCGGGCGGCTGTGAGCGAGCAGGCGGCTGTGAGCGCGCGGCAGTGACCTCCGGATTTGCAGAACGCTTGTTCTTTCTGCACGTTTTGAATAACGGGGGGGGGGGGTGTAACGTGACTCGTAGAAACTGCGCATGCTCGTTGATAGCTGAATTAATCCAGAGTGGCTGGTGGGCAGGGCCACGAGCAAAGGCATTGTGAGGTCAGCAGCTGGGCAACTGTTATTTTTTTTTTAAATGTCCGTTTGGTGATAATTTTTTGTAAAAATCTCAGGAAATAATTCACCAAATTTACAGAGGAGTGGATTTTTGAAATTATAAGGAAAATTTCAACCAGAAGTAAAAATTTGACCGTTATTGTAACATTAGTAGCTGGGCAGTGGTCAGATTTTAAAAAAGGCCAGATTGGTCAACAATTTTAATAAAAAAGTTGGGAAAAGAATGTACCAAATGTACAGAGGAGTGGATTTCTAAAATCACAAGGTAATCTGTACGGAAATGTCCCCGTTTTGGCATCTGGTTTTCGAGGAGATACGTTTCACAGGAAAAATGACGCGCACGCGCACACACACGCACACAGAGTTTTAATATATATATGATATGATTTCCCCCTTACATTCAATGTCCCAAATTGCAGCACCTCAGATCTGCTCAGATTAAACTCCATCTGACATTTCTCTGCACATTTCTGTAGCTGGTCTGTGTCCCACTCGATACATTGACAGCCTTCCTCAGTCTATGACCCGAGCAATGTTGGTGTCATCTGCAAACTTATAACTAACCCATATACAATTACATCCAACTCATTTATACATATCACAAACAACAGGAATCTCAGTTCAGATCACTTCGAAACTCTACTGATCACAGGCCTCCTCAAAAAACTAAAGTTATAAGACACAACCTGCCAAATACAAAGCCTTACAGATCTCCTAATTAACTCATTCTCTTTCAAATGGGTGCAAATCCTATCCCGAAGAATCCTCTCCAATAACGTGTTATCATATTAATTGCAGAAATGATCAAATGTTCTGAAGTTAACTGAACTGTTATATGAATAGTAAAAAGGGAAAAACTTTCAAACTATTGAACATTCAAAACATCTTATTCCAAATAACGTTGAAATAACATTTGTTGGCAGTGATTTGATAATTATGAGCTCAGTCTGCACTTGACAGTGCTTATTTTCTTCCTCTGTTTTCATCTATTTTGAAGTACGAGGTGGTACTGTATACTCTCAGCAACATGCATCCCTACCTAAGCCTGCACTATATTGCAATTCACTTCCTTTCCAAGCAGTATTGTACAGAAATGGACAAGTGGACCTGAAGGAAACAAATCTCAGTGCGAAAGACTGTCTGCCATTTGAAGTGTTTGATAAAATCCCAAATGAAAGGCCGCTGAGCAAAGCTGAGGAAAAGTAACAAAGATGAAGCCAATTTCTTATTTACACTGCTAAGAATAGAAGCAGGAATTCTCAAGCCATTTGGCTCCAAGGCTGATCAAACATTTCATTCCTGGCTTGTCCCATGTCCCATGACTTCATTAAATATCCAGAAATCTATAAATCTCAGCTTTGCATACAATTAGAGACTGGACTTTCACAGCCATAGAGTAGTGAATTTTTAAAAATCACCATATTCTGAGTGAAGAAACCCCCCCTCATTTCACAGCTGCCCCATATTTTGTGACTAACTCTTGATCCTAATTCCTTGGCCAGAGGAGGCTTCTTCCCCCTTCATCCATGTTATCAAACATCCTGAGAATTGTGTATGTTTCAATGAGGGCACCCCTCACTTTTCTAAGTTCCAGCAGACAACAGAGATGTAACCTACTCGATATCTTTTCCAATGACAACCCTGACAAGCCATGAACTAGTCTTTTGAATTTTTGCTGCAATTAGTCTGCAGGAATTATTGGAGACCAAATCTTTATTTATTAATTATCCAGAACCTGGACTTGTTATCAAGGCCAATTTATTCCCCGTTACTCACTGTGAAGGTTGTACAATAATCTTAGTGTGCTCTAATCAATAGACAATAGGTGCAGGAGTAGGCCATTCGGCCCTTCAAGCCAGCACCGCCATTCAATGCGATCATGGCTGATCATCCCCAATCAGTACGCCGTTTCTGCCTTCTCCTCATATCCCCTGACTCTGTTATCTTTAAGAGCCCTATCTAGCTCTCTCTTGAAAGTATCCAGAGAACCGGCAGAGAATTCCACAGACTCACCACTCTCTGTGTGAAAAAGATTGAGGACCTACGAGGCATCTTTACTGATGTACCCAAATCCTTTTACAATAGAAGCCAACATCACATGCATCTCCTGAGTGACCTCCATATTAGCTGTCACTGACGTGTACAAGGACAACCAAGTCCCTCTGAGAGCCAATATTCCCCAACCTCTCACCATTTAGAAAATACCCAATAATTCAGTTTTCCATTCCAAAGGTGGATAGCCTCACATTTTCCACTTTATACTTCATCTGTCGTGTTGATGCCTACTAATTGAGTTTGTGATAGAGTTGCAAAAAACAGGACTTCCAACTCACTACAAACACACTGACCATTGTGTTCTTCTATACTAATCCTATTTATTTGCATATATTGGTGATTCCAATGCTCATCTTTAGTTTATTTTAGTTTAATTTAGAGAAACAGCGCGGAAACAGGCCCTTCAGCCGATTGAGTCACTATCACTATCCGACATACTAGGGACAATTTACAATTTTACCGAAGCCTGTACATCTTTGGAGTGTGGGAGGAAACCAGAGCTCCAGGAGAAAACCCGCACAGGTCACGGGGAGAACATACAAACTCCGTAAAGACAGCATCTGTCATCAGGATTGAACCCGGGTCTCTGGCACTGCAAGGCAGCAACTCTACCGCTGTGCCACCATGTCACATTTTTCTAGATACTTCTAAAATGTTGTGAGAGTATCTGTCATCACCACCTCTTCAAACAGTGCATTGTAGATTCCAATCACTCTCTGTGAAAAAGAGTTCCCTCTCAGGTGCCCTATAAATCTTCTACCTCTTACCTAAAACCTAACCACTCTTGTCTTAGACACTTCCACAGAGAGAAAAATAATTTTACTATGTAATCTAACCTAAGACTATGTATCCATGAACCTGTCTAATTGTTTTTTAAACGTTGCAATAGTCCCTGCCTCAACTACCTCCTCTGGCAGCTCGTTCCATACACCACCCTTTGTGTGAAAAAGATACCCGTCAGACTCCTATTAATACAATAATTTTCAGGTAATGAGGAAAAACTAGAGGAATTGAGTTTAATTTATTATTGCCACCTGTACTGAGGTAAAGTGAAAACCTTTTGGAGCGTGCTATCCAGTCAGCGAAAAGACTATACATGATGACAATCTGCAAATTTGTAAATTGTGTTGGATTTATATTTTTCAGCAGTCATGAGTGTACAATGAGTACAGTAGGGGGTTGAAAACACATCCAGGTGGGGCACCAGAGTTGAGGATTATTGTAGATGATTTGTCACCCATCCTCACTGATTGTCGTCTGGTGGACAGGAAGTCGAGGAACCTGTTGCAGAGCGACAGAGCAAGTTGCATGTGTTTGGAGATGAGCTTGGATGGGAATAGTATTGAAAGCAGAGCTGATATTTGCTTGGTGGGCTGGATTTAATGCGTTCCATATCCAGCCTCTCAAAGCACTTCATGATGGTGGATATCAAGGCCACTGGACAGTAGTAGTCATTAAGCATGAGATCCTGTTTTTCTTTGGCACTGCAATGTTAGTGGTCTTCGTGAAGCAAGTGGCTACCTCAGATTGGAGGGGAGAGAAATAAATGATGTCCATGAACATTCCTGCTAGTTGGTGTGCGCAGTTCCAAAGGGCGTGACCACGGACTCTGTGCTAAACAGTTGCCTTCCATGGGTTCACCCTCAGGAAGGCCAATCTAACTTCTACAACAGTGACCCTAGGAAAAGGCATGAGTTTGACGGGACAGATGTCATTGGCCTGTTGGTCTTCTGCTCAAAGCGAGCGTAGACTGTGTTAAGTTCCTCAGGGAGGGCAGCACTATCACCAGCGATGCTGCCTGACTTTGTTTTGCAGCTATTTATAGTATTCAGGCCTTGTCACATTCTGCGGGTGTCCAAATAATTATGCAAGTTTGTCCCAATATTGTCTCTTGGCATTCCTGATGGCTTTGCAACGATTGCTGCAAGCTTTCTTGTACTGGCTGCTCAGGATCATTTGATTTGTACGCAGCATCTTGGCCTTCACCTGGGAATGTCCCTCATGGTTCATCCATGGTTTCCCGATGGGAAACAGTCAGACTGTCTTCTTTAACACGTACTCCCCTATGGACTTGCTGATGAAGTCAGTCACGACAGTGTTGTACTTATTCAGGATGGCCAGAGATTCCCTGAATATGGACTAGTCCACTGACTCAAAGGTGTAGGATTTATCCATGGACTGACAGCTTGCTCTGCTGGCAATTAGAATTCATTGAATGGGGGGAACGGCCTTCTTCTATGCTACAATGACTTTATTTTTTGGAGCACAGGAGGATGAGGTGTCAAGGTGTTTAATATCATGAAGGAAATAGATGAGGAGGACTGGCCAATTTTTGTGCCTTCCCCACAGTGATGAATGCTATGGTGGATGTTTGTGTTAAATTTTTAGTGTGTTTTTGTGTGTTCTTTTTCATTGTACCGCTGCTGGCAAATTCACTTCACTTGCACTTTATGTGCAATGTGACGAATAAAACTGATTGTATTGATTGTATTGTATTGAAAGGGAATAGGGTAGATTCACAGAGTCCTTTACCCAGAGTAATGGAATCAAGAACCATAGGACATAGAATTAAGGCGAGAGGAGAAATGTTTAATAGGGTCTTGAGGGGCAAACTTTTTTAAACACAGGGTAGTGGGTATATGGAATGAGCTGCCAGAAAAGGTAGTTGAGGCAGGTACAATAACAAGATTTAAAATACATTTGGACTGGTACATGTAATGGAATGATTTAGAGGGATATGGGCCACACATAGGCAGGTGAAACTAGTGTAGATGGGTATCTTGGTTGACATGGTTGGGCCGAAGGGCCTGTTTCCATGCATTATGACTCTATGGAAGTGGTATCTATCTATACCATTACTAAAACTCTCATCTTGACCACTTCCGGTCTGCGTTGCAATTAAATTTGCGCCAAAAAGCTACTCTATATCGCAAGGATTTTTTCGCCACCGTACTTACCGTTCTCCTCTGCTCCAAGCCACCAAGTTTTGTTTCAATCGGTGAAATATGAGAAAAGTTATGAAGGTTTACAAAATCGTGAGATCAGCAGATTGGTCTTCTCGCCTGTCAGTCACCATGAAGGTACAGTAATGCCCCTTCCGGCACCCACTGGAGAATAAAGCCCCGGAGGCGGGGCAGTGTAAACAAGCCGTGCTGATTGAGTCTGCAAGAGTGGAGTCGGGAAAGCCGCTGTGTGGAGTCGTGAAAGCCGCTGTGTGGAGTCGCGAAAGCCGCTGTGTGGAGTCGAGTAAGCCGCTGTGTGGAGTCGGGAAAGCCGCTGTGTGGAGTCGAGTAAGCCGCTGCATGGCGTCGGGTAAGCCATTGTGTAGATTCGGGTAAGCCGCTGTATGGTCGGGAGGTGCTGTGTGGTACTCAGGAGTCAATCCCCCCCCCCCCGCACACGCTCCTCCCCCACCCACAACCCCCCTCCCCCCACCCCACAACTCCCCACCCCACAACCCCCCTCCCCTCCACTCCCCCCCACCATGCCTCCCCCCTTCCCCCCACACCTTCCCCCTTCCGTCCCCACACACCTCCCCCCTTCGCCCCTCCTCCCCTCCTCCTCACACACCCCCCTCCCCCCCACACACCCACTCCCCCCTTACCCCTCCCCCTCCCCCAATGTGTCCCACTTAGTCTAGTACTATTTAAATTACAGGAACCTGCATCCAAAAGCCTAACCACACATGTCCTCTGAGGAACTTCACATAACCACAATTTTTTAAGTGGTTAGAAAGAAAATCTAATTTTTTTTCTTAGAAAAACATTTCTTACTTATTTTTAGTAATTGTGACTTTGAAATGACCCTGTTACAATAAAAATGAACTGGTTACAAATCTGTAATTTTTTCCCTTATCTGGTTTACCTGTGACCGTAGATCAACTAGTGTTTTCTGAAATGGCCAACTAACCCACTTATTTCAAAGAGACAACAATTTGCCGGTATTAATGAATAAGAGAGAAGCTGAATCCATTAGATATTTTAAGAATTTTGTTTTTGCTGAACTCTGGAATAGCTGAGGATGGATAAAGTGAACACAAATGTCTTTCCTCATCCCTACTTAGCTAATGAACACCAACCTAAAATGAGCAATGCTTTTTCATAATTTTATCACTTAATACTGAGCGTTACGTCAAAAATTACCCACAGTTTAGAAAAATGACAGCATTTTAATTCTACTTTACAAAGTTTCTGTTATACTATAAATAAAGGGTAACCTTGAGGAAAACAGATATAATAACCAATGTAAACTCAGTGAGAAGCCTTTCTGGGCAGTTAACATGCCGACAGTTGCTCAAAATTGGATGTGGTGCTGCCCTGAAATTGTTTGAATTTCAACACATACCTGGACAGGAACAGTTTGCCCTGAAGTTGCAGGTCAGCAGCACAGTCATCTGATATACAATTTCTTTCAAAAACAGTCTGTGGAATGATAAAAAAAAAATTTAAAGATTAGTCAAACAACACCTTGGGTTGTATTATTTACTGAGTTTAGCAGAAAAATGAAATGCAATATTCAGATGAACAGCACTCTAAAATGCTTTCCAATCACATTTTGTATTTTTCAGTTACATGTAGATAATTTTCGCCGCTTTCAGAATGTTTATATTGCAACTCCCAGGCCCCTCATATTATGGAGTTGGTTCATTTCAAATACAATGGATTCCCAGTTCTTCGCAGGACCATTAGGTGGTGCAGCAACACACAGGCACAGCTGTGTTTAAAACTTGCTGAAGAACGTACAGGAAGCCAAAAGGAAGGGCCAGGCGTGAGGTAGGCTATGAAAGCTCGGCGATTCAGCATGCACAGAGCACAAAAAGGAGGCCATGGAAAAGCTGATGCTTGGACCAATCCAAAAGGAAAACAAGCATGACCAGCCCAAAAAAACAGCTGTGGAAAAGCAAGGAGCCAACTGGTAAAGCTCAGAAATATGAGATCACACACTAATTTAGGGAAAGAATGGTGTATCCAAACAGTTTAAAAACATTTTCTGAGTGAACATAACATTCACCACAATCGGATTAAATTAATTATCTCATTAATCACATTATTTGGGCATTATGTAGCTAGTAAATGATTGAAACCCAAAATATTTGACAAAGGTCAATCTAGTGTCTGAGAAAAATCTCAATTGTTTATATTCAATTGGTTTATTTGCTTGTGTCATACTTTTTCTTTTCGCTCAAGATTTTTAAACATAGCAATTCAGTAGAGGACAGCTAATCTTGAATTCTTAGGCAATCCCTCAGGATCAGGATGCCTTGGACCCCGTCCAGGAATTTGCGGGTTCTTAGATGTTTAATGAGGCCAAAGTGCGAACCACAGACTCCTTCATATATATATGGAAAGGGTTCTCCGGGACCCACAGCATGGGAAGATAACGTGGGAAACACACAGTAATATACTCTGTACAATTACTTTCAACAACTGATGCCCTCATCAGGTGCAAGTGATGGCTAAAAGCATTGTCATACAGCATGGAAACAGGCCCTTCAGCCAATTTGCCCATGCCATCTAAGATGCCCCATCTACACTAGTACACTATCCTGCGTTTGGCCCGCGAACCTCCAAACCTTTCCAATCCATGTACCTGTCCAAATATCTTTGAAAGGTTGTTATAACACCTGCCTCAACTACCTCCTCTGGCAGCTCGTTCCATCTACCCATCACCCTCTGTGTGAAAATTCTACCTTCCGAGGAAATTCACCTCCATCATTCTGACCGCGGTCTACATCCCACCCCAGGCAGACGTCCGTCTGGCACTGGAGGAGCTACACGCCGTGGTCAACAAACACCAGACGTCTTACCCCGAGGCGTTTACCACCATAGCTGGGGACTTCAATAAAGCAAACCTTACGAAATTGCTCCCTACTTTCCACCAACATGTCTCCTGCTGCACCAGAGGACCAAACACCCTCGACCACTGCTACACCACCATCAAGGATGCCTATCGCTCTATCCCTCGCCCTCACTTCGGTAAGTCCGACCATACCGCGGTGCTGCTTCTTCCTGCCTACAGGCAGCAATTAAAGAGCGCACCCCCAGAGGTGAGGACTGTACAGAGCTGGTCGGGGGGGGGGGGGGGGGGGGGGGGGGGGGGGGGAGGGGCAGAGGAACAACTACAGGACTGTTTGGAGTCTGTAGACTGAGCAATGTTCAGGGACTCGGCAACGGACCTGAACGAATACGCCACAGTCGTTACAGACTTCATTAAGAAGTGTGTGGAGGACTGCATCCCAACAAAAACCTTCCGAGTGTTTCCCAATCAGAAACCTTGGATGAACTTTGAGATCCACACTTTCCTGAAGACCAGACACCGGGCATTCATGTCTGATGATACAGTGGTCTACAAGAAGTTCAGATACGACCTTGGTATGGCCATCAAAAAGGGCAAAAGGGACCTGCTCCAAGCTGGAGGACGAGACAGATGTTCGGCAGCTATGGCGGGGCCTGAATGCTATCACCTCCTACAAGGCGAAACCAGGAGGCAGCTCGAATGTCGGCGAAACATCACTCCCTGACGAGCTCAATGCGTTTTACGCACTCTTTGATAGGGAGAACACCGATGTGCCTTCCCAAGCCCCCATTCGCTGTGATGGTATTTCAGTCTCAGTCTCAGTCACAGAGGCCGATGTCAGGAAATCCTTCAGAGGGGTGAACCCTCGAAAAGCACCTGGACCTGATGGTATACCGGGCCGTGTTCTAAAAACCTGTGCAATTCTCCTGGCTGGAGTTTTTACGGACATTTTCAACCTCTCACTTCTGAGGTCCGAGGTTCCCACCTGCTTTAAAATGGCATCAATAATACCGGTGCCCAAGAAGAGTAAGGTGACGTGCCTCAACGACTATCGACCAGTGGCCCTAACGTCGGTGGTGATGAAGTGCTTCGAGAGGTTGATCATGGCACAAATCAACTCCTACCTCGACAAAAACCTGGACCCACTGCAGTTCGCTTACCGCCACAATAGATCAAGGATGGATGCGATCTCGCTGGCTCTCCACTCCGCTCTGGACCACTTGGACAACAAAAACTCAAATGTCTGGCTGTTATTCATTGATTACAGCTCGGCATTTAATACAATCATCCCCTCCAAGCTGGTTATCAAACTCGCAGAACTGGGTCTCTGCGCATCCCTCTGCAATTGGATCCTTGACTTCCTCATTCACAGACCACAGACTGTTCGAATTGGTGGAAAAGTGTCAGCCTCGATAACAATCAGCACGGGAGCACTTCAAGGCTGCGTGCCCAGCCCCCTGCTGTACTCACTCTATACACATGACTGCGTAGCGGGTTATAGTGCGAACTCCATCATCAAGTTCGCTGACGACACCACTGTTGTGGGACGTATCACTGATGGGGACGAGTCAGAGTATAGAAGTGAGATCAATCGACTGACCAATTGGTGCCAGCACAATAACCTGGCCCTCAAAACCAGCAAAACCAAGGAACTGATTGTGGACTTTGGAAGTGGTAGGATGGGGACCCACCGTCCCGTTTATATCAACAGGTCGATGGTGGAAAGGGTCAAGAGCTTCAAATTCCTGGGCGTACACAGATCTCTCCTGGTCCGAGAACACTGATGCCAATATAAAGAAAGCACATCAGCGCCTCTACTTCCTGAGAAGCTTACGGAGAGTCGGTATGTCAAAGAGGACTCTCTCTAGCTTCTACAGGTGCACAGTAGAGAGCATGTTGACCAGTTGCATCATGGCTTGGTTCGGCAACTTGAGTGCGAGGAGAGGAAAAGACTACAAAAAGTAGTAAACACTGCCCAGTCCATCATCGGCTCTGACCTCCCTACCATCAAGGGGATCTATCACAGTCGCTGCCTCAAAAGGGCTGGCAGTATCATCAAGGACCCACTTCATCCTGGTCACACACTCATCTCCCCGCTACCTTCAGGTAGAAGGTACAGGAGCCTGAAGACTGCAACGTCCAGGTTCAGAAATAGCTTCTTTTCCACAGCCATCAGGCTATTGAACTCAAGAACTCAACTCAAGCAAAACTCTGAACATTAATAGCCCATTATCTGTTTATTTGCACTTTATCTGTTATATTTATTGATGTGTGTATATATTTATACAATGGTATATGGACACACTGATCTGTTCTGTATTTATGCCTTCTATATTCTGTTGTGCTGAAGCAAAGCAAGAATTTCATTGTCCTATCTGGGACACATGACAATATACTCTCTTGAATCTTGAATCTTGAAACACCTCGATACCTCATCCTCCTGTGGTCCAAAATATAAAGTCATTCCTACCATTGACTGGGGTACATAAGCACATCAAATTGCAGATGGTTGGCATAAAGAATCTTGAAAATACAACAAATACTTGTGTACTGAACCCCAATAACTCACTGAGGGCTGGTGTATTGAACACGACCATCTCACTGAGGGCTGGCGTACTGAAAACCAACCTCCTACTGAGGGCTGGCATGCTGAATCCCAAATTCTCACAGGGCTGGTGTGCTGAATCTCTACCTTTCACTAAGGGCTGTTGTGCTGAACCCTGGCAATACAGGAGGACAGCATGCTGGCATAGCTGGTAGAGTTGTGACCTCATGGCTCCAGCAGCCCGGGTTCAATCGGGACCCCCGGTGCCGACTATGTGGCGTATTCGTGTCCTCACTATAATCACATAGCCTAATGCCCCTGTCCCACTTAGGAAACCTGAACGGAAACCTCTGGAGACTTTGTGCCCCACCCAAGGTTTCCGTGCGGTTCCCGGAGGTTCCCGGAGGTTTTTGTCAGTCTCCCTACCTGCTTCCACTACCTTCAACCTCTGGCAAGCACCTGCAACCTCCGGGAACCGCACGGAAACCTTGGGTGGGGCGCAAAGTCTCCAGAGGTTTCCGTTCAGGTTTCCTAAGTGGGACAGGGGCATAAGGGTTATAGAGTTTTACAGCATAAAATAACGGTCCCCTCAGCCTACAATATCTGTGCCAACATTTTTTGTTCATCCACGCTGATACTATTTGCCTGCAGTAGGACCGTGTTTTTCAACGCCTTTCCTATTTAATGTGTCACCTACTTTTGCAACTCGTTCCAGGTATCAAACTACTCTCTACGTGAAAAGATATCCATCAGATACCCTGTCAAACTCCTTCCACTCACTTATGCCCACTCCACTTATTTTTTTATACCGCTACCCGGGAAAAATGATTTCGATTATCTACCCTCTCGAAGCCTCTCATAATCTTTGTACTTCTATCGTCGCCCCTCAGCTGCCTTAATTCCAGGGGAAACAAGCGCATCTACTCTTAATTTCACCTTACTATTAAAGTCCTCCAATCCAAACATCCTAGTGAATCTCCTCTGCACTCTCTCCAGTACAATCACATCATTCCTAGAGTGTGGTGACCTGAACTGCAGAAAATACTCCAACTATTGTTTGAAAACTTGCACAAAAATGTCCCAATTCATATGATATATACTCTCTTCACAGCCTTATGACCTATGTTGGTACTTTCTGGGAACTATGGACTAGGACATCTATTCATAACCATTCCTCATCCACTACCATATGTCGTACCCCAATTTAACAACTAAAATGCATCACCTTGTATTTGTCAGGATTAAATTAAATTCTGTCTGCCAATGCTCTGCCTAACCTCGAAGTCCTGCTATAGCCTTAAACAAACTTCCTTGCAACACCACTAATTTTCCTGTCATCTGCAAACTTACTAATCATACCTCCAAGTTGTTAATATAGGCAGTAACGCAAAGTAATCCAGTAAAGAATTCAGTACCAATCAACGTGATCACAGACTTCCAATCAAAAAAGCATCCGTCTATCAATAGCATCTGCTTCCTATCACAAAGTCACTTTTAGATCTAATTAACCAGCTTGCTCACGTTCACAAGTTATAGGAGTAGAATTAGGCTATTCGGCCCATCGAGTCTACTCCATCATTTAATTATGGCTGATCTAATCCCATTTTCCTGCCTTCTCCCCATAACCCTTGACACACGTTCTAATCAAGAATTTGTCTATCCCTGCCTTAAAAATATCCACTGACTTAGCTTCACAGCCCTCTGTGGCAATGCGTTCCACAGATTAACTATCCTCGGACTAAAGAAATTTCTCCTCACTTCCTTTCTAAAAGAGCACCCTCAAATTCTGAGGCTATGACCTCTGGTCCTAGACTCTCCCACCAGTGGAAACATCCTCTCCGTATCCACTCTATCTAAGCCTTTCATTATTCTGTAAGTTTCAATGAAGTCCCCACTCAACCTTCTAAACTCCAGCGAGTACAGGCCCAGTGCTGTCAAATGCTCATCATATGCTAACCAAGTCATTCCTGGAATCATTCTTGTAAAACTCCTCTGGACCCTCCCCAGAGCCAGCACATCGTTCCCCAGATTTGGGATGCAAATGTGCTCTCAGCTTGCCTTGAAATACCCACAAAGACTCATGGTCCTTAATTAATCCGGCACTTTCAAATATGCACTCCAGGTGTTCCAGTTTCCTTCCAAAAATTATAGACAGACAATTTGTCCCTCGTGTGTAGGTGACAACATTGGGGAGTTGCTGGGAATATGTGGAGAATGAAAAAAAGTTATCCATTTCTCTCCACAGATGCTGCTTCTCCCACAGAGCTCCTCCCGCAGATGCTCCAAATTCCAACAGTCTGCAGTGTAAATGGGTGCCTGGAAGGTTGGCATAAACACAGTGGGCCTCTGACTGTATGACACACTTAAGGCAGGTGTACAGAAACCTTAAAACATAATGAGTTCTGGTATCCAATCTAGTCGGCATAGCAAGGCCAGTTTCTGTGCTACATGACTCTGACTCCATGCCAAACACAGAGGCCTAGTGTACACAACCACAACCCACAGAGTGCTCATGCACAGAAAAGAAAAAGCACACAGAGAAGGCCAGTGTACAGAGCCACACAGAAAGGCACTGTACAGAACCACACAACACAGTAGCAGCACAGTGTCACAGCTGCTAGAGCTACTGCCTCCTAATGCCTGAGACCTGGGTTCGAACCTCACCTTTGGTGGTGTCTGAATGGAGTTTGTACGTTCTCCCTGTGACAATGTGGATTTCATCTGAGCGCTCCAGTTTCCCCCCACATCCAAAAGTTATGCTGTTTGTAGGTTAATTGTCCTGTGTACATTGCCCTTAGTATGTAGGGGCTGGATGCGAACTAGTGTGAACGGGTGATCAATAGTCAGTGTGAACTCGGTGGGCCGAAGGGCCTGTTTCCATGCTCGTCTTTTAACTTAAATTATATTTAAACACAGAGGGCGATGTACGGAACTACCACAACACAGAGTGGTAGTGTACAGAATCACAACAACACACAGAGTGGTGGTTCACAGAACCACAACTACATAGGGAGGGCCATTGTACAGAAATGTGCCAGCACAAAGTGCCAGTGTACAAAGCAACTCAGAGAAGGCCATGTACAAAAATACTACAGAACCACAATAACAAAAAGATTGCCAATGCACAGAACCACAGCACAGTGGAGGCCGTTTACAGAACCACAATAACACACAAAGTGCTGCTGTACAGAAACCTGTCAAAACACAGGCGGCCATTGTACAGAACTACATCAACACAGAGAAGGCTGGCGTACAGAACAATAATAACAGGCAGAGGGGTCAAATACAGTGACTACTTGCATAGAAACAGAGTCCATCTACAAAACACACTGGTTACTCGCCTCAGTCACTGTAACACCAACTCTGAATTCAGCAATCATTACCAGAAAGACAGTCAGGCAGGGCAAGTGCATAGAAACATCACCATCTACAGCTTCCCTTCCAACATCATGACTTAGACATGTATTGAGTCTTCCATCATCACTAAGTCTTAACCATGGAACTCTTTAATCATCAACTCCATGAGTCACTATTTTCATAAGAAAACCAGAAGGTCACGAAAGCAGCTGACCATAACCTTCTCAAGGGCAAATAGGGATGAGCTATAAACGCTGGACAGGGGGAACTGCAGGTGCTGAAATCTTCAGCAAAGCACACAAAGTCAGGCAGCATCGCTGGAGTACATGGATGGGTGTCAGGCATGAAATGGGAGGCCAGAGTCTTAGAATAATGGATACAAACAGCATGGAAATAGGCCATTCAGCCCAACTTGCTCATGTTGACTGAGCTACCCCATTTACAACCTGTCCAAATGTATTTTAAATGTTGTTATATTATCTGCTTCAACTACCTCCTCTGGAAGCTCATTCTATATACCACCACCCTCTGTGTGAAGAGGTTCCCCCTCAGATTCCGGTCTCACCTTACACATATGTCCTCTGGTTCTTCATTCCCCTACTCTGGGTAAAGGACTCAAATAGTGTATCTACTCTACCTAAATAGTCTACGCATTTATTCCTTCTACCAAAGTGCATGATCGTACACTTTGCTACGCTGCAATCCATTTGCTACTTCTTTGCCCACTCTCCCAAACAGTCCAACTGCTTCTGCAGACTCCAGTCTTCCTCAACACCACCTAACCTTCATATATCATATGAAAACCTGGCCACAAACCCATCAATTCCATCATTCATACCATTAACATATAACATGAAAAGTAGCCGACCCAACATCGACCCCTGTGGAACGCCACCAGCCACCAACTAGAAAAGGCTCCCTTTATTGCCACTCTTTACCTTCTGCCATTCAGCTAATCTTCTATCCATGCTCGTACCTTGCCTCTAATGCTATGGGCTCCTCTCGTGTTTAGCAGCCTCAAGTGAGACATCTTATAGAATAGAATAGAATAGAATAGTTTCTTTATTGTCATTGTAACATGAACCATGTACAACGAAATTGTAAAATGTCAGCCAGTCAGTGCACCATTCAAACATTTCTAAAAGCTAACGACACATACAAAGTAAAATATTTAAAAAGATAAACAACTAAAATAAATATCATAAAAATAGCACGCATAAACACCCAGCCCTACATCCTTCTGTCGATTTCATGTATGTATGTATCGCCCCTGCGTTCCTTGGCGGCTACATTTAGTGCCTTTATAGCAGTGGGGTAAAAACTGTTTTTAAGTCTGTTTGTCCTTGTCCTTGTAGATCTGTACCGTCTGCCTGACGGTAACAGTTCAAACAGGGAGTGTCCGGGGTGGGAAATGTCCTTTATAATACTCTGGGATTTTTTGATGCAGCGGGAACTGTGTAAGTCCTCCAAGGTAAGGAGAGGGCATCCGACAATCCTCTGGGCGTTGTCAATGGCCCTCTGGAGCGCTTTCCTCTGAGTCGCTGTGCAGCTGGTGTACCATACGCATACACAGTATGTTAGGAGGCTCTCAATGGAGCACCGATAAAAGGACAGCAGCAGTCTCTGAGTGATGTTATTCTTCCTGAGCACCCTCAGGAAGTGCAGTCTCTGCTGGACCTTTTTCAGCAGCGCAGAGGTGTTCACGCTCCACGTCAGGTCCTCCTCAATATGGATTCCCAGGAAGCGGAAATCCGCCACCCTCTCCACACAGTCCCCTCTGATAATTAATGGTACCATGTCCGTTTTATTCTTCCTGAAGTCTATTATTATCTCCTTGGTCTTTAAGGTGTTAAGGAGCAGGTTATTTTCTCCACACCACACTGTCAGCTGCTCCACCTCATCCCGGTAGGCGTACTCGTCCCCCCCGGAGATGAGTCCCACCACCGTAGTGTCATCCGCAAATTTGACAATGGTGTTTCTGTGGTGGGCGGGGATGCAGTCATGTGTGTAGATGGTGTAGAGCAGGGGGCTCAGCACGCAGCCCTGTGGAGAGCCGGTACTGAGGCTGAGGGCCGTGGATGTGTGATGGCCCACTCTGACTCTCTGGCTGCGACCCGACAGGAAGCTATTTATCCACATGCAGGTGGAGTGTGGAAGTCCCAAGTCCCCCAGTTTGTCCACCAGTTTGTGGGGAAGGATGGTATTAAAGGCAGAGCTGTAGTCCACAAAGAGCATCCGCACGTAGCTCCCCCGCTGCTCCAGGTGGGACAGTGCAGCATGGAGAGCTGTGGCTACAGCGTCCTCTGTAGATCTATTCGCTCTGTACGCAAACTGGTGGGGGTCAAAGCTTCGGGGCAGGAGTGATGTGATGTGACCCCGGACCAGTTTTTCAAAACACTTCATCACCACTGGTGTGAGTGCGACTGGCCGGTAGTCGTTGAGGCTGGAAATGTGGGGTTTTTTGGGCAAGGGGACTATGGTTGCGGACTTCAGACAGGGTGGAACAGTGGACTGGGCCAGAGACTGGCTGAAAATCCTCGTACAGACTCCAGCCAGCTGGTCAGCGCAGTCCTTCAGCACGCGTCCAGAGACCTTATCAAGGCCTTCTGAAAAACCAAGAAAACAGCATCCACGGACTCTCCTTTCGCTATCCTGCTACTTACTTCTTTACAGAATTCCAACAGATTTGTCAGGCAAGATCTCCCCTGAACAAAACCATGCTGACTTTGGGCGATTTAAACATGTGCTTACAGGTACCCTGAAACCTCATCCTTAATAATGGACACACAAATCTTACCAACCACTGAAGTCAATCTAATTGGCCTATATTTCCCTTTAATTTGCGTCGTTCCCTACTGAAACAGTGGAGTTACATTTGCAATTTTCCAGTCCTCTGGAACTATTCCTGACTCTAACAATACGTGAAACATCACTACTAACGCCTCCACAATCACCACATTTAACCATATAACCATATAACAATTACAGCACGGAAACAGGCCATCTCGGCCCTACAAGTCCGTGCCGAACAACTTTTTTCCCTTAGTCCCACCAGCCTGCACTCATACCATAACCCTCCATACCCTTCTCATCCATATGCCTATCCAATTTATTTTTAAATGATACCAACAAACCTGCCGCCACCACTTCCACTGGAAGCTCATTCCACACCGCTACCACTCTCTGAGTAAAGAAGTTCCCCCTCATGTTACCCCTAAACTTCTGTCCCTTAATTCTGAAGTCATGTCCTCTTGTTTGAATCTTCCCTATTCTCAAAGGGAAATGCTTGATCACATCAACTCTGTCTATCCCTCTCATCAAAGCACATTTACTTCTTTCAGAACCCTGGGTCGTAAACTATCTGGTCCAGGTGATTTATCTAAGCTCAGACCTTTTGGCTTCCCAAGCACTTTCTCTGTAGTAATAGTGACTGCACTCACTTCTGACTTTCTTGAATTTCTGGCATATTGCTGGTGTCTTCCACTGTGAAGACTGAAAACTTATTCAGTTCATCCGCCAATTCTTTGTTCATCCAAACTACTTCCACAATGCTATATTTCAGTGGTCCAATGTCCAGTCTTACCACTCTTTTATTCTTTATACATCTGAAAAAAAACTTTTTGTTTTATTTCATCTTTTATATTATTGCCTTCACATTTCAGCTTTTCTCCCTTTATTGCTTTTTTAGTTGCCATCTGTTTGTTTTAAAAAGCTTCCCAATTTTCTAGCTTCCCATTAAATATTGTCATATTATAAGCCTTCTTTTTAAGGTCTACGTAGTTTTTGATTTCCTTTATCAGCCACGGTCACCTCATTCTCCCCTTAGCATGTTTCTTCCTCTTTGGGATGAATAGATCCTGCATTTTTCAAATTACTCCCAGAAACTCCTGCCATTGCTGCTCCACCGTCATTCCTGCTAGGATCCCCTTCCAATCAACTTTAGCCAGCTGTTCAAGAAGGAACTGCAGATGCTGGAAAATCGAAGGTAGACAAAAATGCTGGAGAAACTCAGCGGGTGCGGCAGCATCAATGGAGCGAAGGAAATAGGCACCGTTTCGGTCCGAAACCCTTCTTCAGACTTTAGCCAGCTCTTCCCTCATGCCACTGTAGTTACCTTTACTCAGCAGTAATACTGATACATCTGATTTTGGCTTCTCCCTCTCAAAATGCAGGTTGAATTCTATCATGTTATGATCACTGCCTCCTGAGGGTTAGTTAACCTGATCACTGCCTCCTGAAGGTTAGCTTCCCATTCAAATCTAGTTCATTACACAACAGCAAATTCAGAATTGCCTATTCAGTAGTGGACAGTTGCAAGCTGCTCTAAAAAACTATAATGTCAGCATTCTAAAAATTACTTCTCTTGGGATCTAGTACCAAACCTATTTTCCCTATTTTCCCATAACGTCTACCTGCAAATTGAAATCACCCATGACTACTGTAACATTGCCTATCTTGCATGCATTTTCTACCTCCTGATGTGATTTGTACCCTATTGCCTGGCTACCTTTCAGAGGCCTGTATATACCTCCATTCCTTGTATGTAAATACTTGGCCAATAAACATTCATTCATTCATTCATTTAAAGTGATTTTACTCTTGCAGTTTCCTCCCAACACAGCTACCCCACCAACTCTGCCTGTCTTTTCAATGGGATGTGTACCCTTGAATGTACAGCTTTTACCTCTGATCCTCTTTCAGCCATGACTTAAGGTGCAGAGTGAAAGATTTAATAGGAAGCTGGGGGGGCAACCTTTTTAGGTGGGAGGTATTTTGAACGAGCTGTCAAATGAGGTAGTTGAGGAAGTTACAATCAGAACGTTTAAAAAAACATTTGGACAAGTACATGGATAGGATAGGTTTAGAAGAATATGGCCAAATGCAGGTAGGTGGGACTAGTGTAGATGGGACATGTTGGTCAGCATGGGCAAGTTGGGCCGAAGGGCCTATTTCCATGCTATATTACTCTATGCCTCTGTGATGCCCATAACGTTGTGCCCACAAATTTCTAACTGCGCAATAAGCTCATCTACCTTGTTTCGTATACTGCATGCATTTAAATATTATACCTTCAGTTCTGCATTCACTATGCCCCTTCTCCAATTACTTCTTCATGTTGCCTGACATGGGACTCTTATCCTTCTCTAAACTTCCTGTTCTATTCATTATTCTGGAGACTTCAGAAACCTCTCCTGCACCTTATTCCCTTTAACTCAATGCATACTTTTCCAATCTGTTGAACCCCCCACCCCCCAGCTATTTCATTTAAAGCCCCATCTGCAGCTCGAGTTATGCAATTCGCCAGAACCCTGGTCCCAGCCGGGTTCAGATTAAATCTGTCCCATCGGAACAGCACCCTCCTTCCCCAATACTATTGCTAATGCCCCACCAGTTTAATCCCATTTCTCCCACACCAATCTCTGGGCCACGCGTTCAACTCTCTAATCTTGTCAACCCTTTCCTACTTTGTTCGTAGCTCAGGTACCAAACCAGAGATTGTTACCTATTTGCTTCTGCTTTTAATTTAAATCCTAGCTGCTCAAATTCTCTCGGCAGAACCTCTATCCTTGTTCTACCTGAGTTGTTGGTACCAACATGGGCCATGACAACTGGATCTTTTCCTTCCAACTCCAAATCCCTCTGCAAGTCAGATGAGATGTCCCGAATCCAGGTATCTGGCAGGAAACACATCCTTCAGGAATCTTGATCATCGTGCCTATTCCCCTGACTATATGATCCACAATTACAAGTTCATGTCTCTTCTCTCCCACCTCTTGTTTGGCTCCCTCATCCACGGGACTCATTTTTGGGTTGCTCATCCTTCCTTCTGCCTCCAATCTCGTCCACATAAGGAGCAAGAATCTCAGACCTGTTAAGCAAGCTCAAGGGCTCTTCCAACCCTGCCACTAGCAAGATATCTTATTTCATTGAAGTAGCATGAATCTGGAATATTTGCACAGATTTTCGGTCATTGCCGAAAACAGTCTGGAGTATTTGCACACTTTTTCGGTCATTACCGAAAAAAACCCGATAAAGTTCTGCCATAAGGAGAGAGTAGCGACTGGTTCCAGAGACAGTGGGTTTGCTGTAGACTGAGGAGATGTTGAGAAAACTAGGATTGTGTCTACTGTAGATGAATGAGAGGTGATCTTACGTAAACCTACAACATTTTTAAAGGTCTTGTTGGACTGAAGTAGGAAGTTCCCCTGGAAGAAGTCTCAGGACAAAATTTAGGACTGGGAGAAATGTCAATGCACATGGTGGTGAACCTTTGGAACTCTCCATCCTCGAGGCTGAGGAGGTTTCACCATTTCATCATTTCCTCTGATCGCTGGCCCGCCGACTGTTACATCCTAAAGCCGCGGTCTGCAGAGCCTGGGATCCCTTGTTGGGGACCCCGGAGTAGAAGAGCTCCGACCGCCGGTCTTCGGCCGACATCACCTTCAAGCCGCGGTTTGCGGTGCTTCTAGCCCTGGCGCGGCGGGGACTTAGACCTTCGACCGCCGGCCTGCGTGGCTACATCATCTTGAAGCCGCTGTCTCCAGCAGGGAAGTTCCGATTCGGGACTTACCTTGCCTGTACATCTGGCCGCCCGCAGCAGCGACTGCGGAGGTTTGTGGTCCCGACCACGGGGGAAAATGGAGGGGGGCTGACTGAACTTTGTGCCTTCCACCACAGTGATGAATGCTGTGGCGGATGTTTTTGTGTTAAATTTTTATTGTGTACTGTGTGTTCTTTTTTATTGTACCGCTGCTGGCAAGTTCATTTCACTGCACTTCATTGTGTATCTGATGAATAAATCTGACTATTGACTATTGACTATTGCAGTTGGTTAAGATTGGTATATTTCTGGTTATTAAAGGAATTAAGGGATATGGGGACAGTGGCACTGGAAGATCAGCCATAATTTTGAAGAATGGAAGAAAAAGCTCAAAGTGTAAAATGGCCAACTACTGCACCTAACTCTCATGTTCTTAATAGCTCTGAAAGTGTATCAGTACAAGGGGAGATATATTTTGCCATTGAGAAAACAAGACAACATTGTTTCCTTTGGGTAAAAAACAACCAGCTGGAGGAACTCAGTAGATCAGGCAGCATCTGTGCATCTGGGGCCAATCACGATCAGGAACCATTTCCAGTCTGTCCATTTCCCTCTATAGATGCTGCCTGACCCATTGGGTTCCGCTAGCACTTTTGTTGTGCTCAAGATTCCAGCATCCATAGTCTCTGTATCTTGAGTTTCCTGTGGGCCCTGACTTACAAAATTCTTAAGGGGTTGGACAGGCTAGATGCAGGAAGATTATTCCCGATGTTGGGGAAGTCCAGAACTAGGGGTCACAGTTTAAGGATAGGGAAGTCTTTTAGGACCGAGATGAGAAAATCATTTTTTACACTGGTGAATCTCTGGAATTCTCTACCACAGAAGGTAGTTGAGGCCAGTTCATTGGTTATATTTAAGAGGGAGTTAGATGTGGCCCTTGTGGCTAAAGGGATCAGGGGGTATGGAGAGAAGGCAGGGATGGGATACTGAGTTGGATGATCAGCCATGATCATATTGAATGGCGGTGCAGGCTCGAAGGGCCGAATGGCCTACTCCTGCACCTATTTTCTATGTTTCTATGTCTTATTTACAACAGCAACCCGCCACCCTATTTTGTATTGGGTTTTTATGCACAGTCTGGATGGACTTAGTTCTTTGTAACCTGGCCATAGCTGCTGGGGATTTAAAGGAGATTGTGACTTGAGAATATGTGAAGAGGCATGACGGTTTCATGGTGGTAGGGGTGAGAGAGAAGGAAAGTAGAAACAGTGTTAGCATATCAGGTCAACGGTTAAATAGTTCTAATGAAAAGTAAACAATGCAAAAGTTAAGCAAAGATAGACACAAGGTGCTGCAGTAACCTGCCTGATGCTGCCTTCATTTTCTGTTTAATTTAGATTACAAAAATAGCAGTGCTTGTGGATTGGGATTTCTTTGATTGAAAGTTGGTATAAAAAATGTCAGAAAAATATATTTTTTTAATATAATGCCAATATGATCAGGATGTTGAATGTAATGGTGCTATTGATTGAGCATCTTCAGCAAAGGAAATATTCATTTGTCAATTAAATGCTGTTTTAAATGCTGATTTTAAAGTAGTAACTAGGTCCAATTCCTGTTGAAATTTATCTTATTTGTCACTTGTAAAAGTGCAATATCTTACTTGTTATTCTTCTTGCTGACTATGTGATGGGCAAAATATCAAAAGAAATTCCATCACCATGCTGGATTTCCACTGTCCTCGGGGTGTAAGAGCATCTGGACACCATATGGAAGTACTAATTCCCTTTTTAAAATCTGAAGATTTTCCAATTTGTATTTTTAAACAAAAGGATGGCGAATGTTGCCGAAAATAACTTCAGCAAGTGCTGAACAAGTATTAGAATTCTGAGAGCGTCAAAGTACCATTTTAGGTGACCGGATCTCTGAGTTATTTATGAACTGATCATTCTCAGAAAATAATTGTTACAGCTGTTTGGTATTATAACTTCGTCTGAGCAACACAGTTCCAAGACATTTGGTGGAAGAGTCTGCGAGTCTGGTGATAGCTGAGTCAGAAGAATGAAAAAAACAATTTTTAAAGCTTCAGTATCTAATTTAACCCAAGTTAAAAACATTAATAATTACATCTGAACTCATCAATGTTCAGTCGCCAGTGTCGCTGTTTTACACCATAATTTACACATTAATGTGAAAAGATCTCACTCTTACAACCCTGTGATACTAAAGACTATTGGTGTCAAATCATCTTCAATGTGAGTTCACAAGAGATTAGAGTCGCATTACATCAGGTGTGAATATGTTTTCAAATAATTCCAAGACTTGAATAGAAGTATATCAAATTAGGCGAGGCTGACAGTCCAAAACTTATTCCCAGGGTGTAAAGGTCAAAGATTAGATGGCATAGCTTTAAGGTGCGATGGCTGGAGATTTACAGAGATGCATGGGGCAACAGATGGTATTGGGCATCTGAAACACGCTGCTTGGGGTAGTGGTGGAGGCAGATGCAATAATAGAGGCTTTTAGATAGGCACATGGTTATGCAGGGAATGAATAGATATGGATTGCAAGCAGAAGAGATTAATTTAATTTAGCACCATGTTCAGCACAGGCTTAATGGGCCGAAGGGCTTGTTCCCATGTTATATTGTTTTATTTTCGATGTTTTATATTGCTGGACTGTCAGTGACATTTTAAAGCATTTTGAATTTTGTAATGTTCTCAAAATGCAGGCACCTCCACATTTTTGAGCAATTAGGGCTTGTCATTGGAATATTGGATCACATGAAAAACTTGCATTTTTAATGCCTTTTCTAACATTGTTAAATGCCTTAATGTGATTGACATGAGTATCTCGTGCATCATGTGACTGTTCATGCATCAAGAGTTACATGTACAGAGTTCCAAAATACAGCATGGAAACAGGCACTTTGGCCCAACTTGCCCACACCGAACAACACGGCCCATCTACACCTGCCTGCATTTGGCCATTTCCTTCCAAACATTCTATCCATGTACCTGTCTAGATGCCTCTTTATCATTGCAAGATTACCTGCCTCAAGTACCTTGTCCAGCAGCTCTTTCCATACACCCACCACCCTTTGTGTAAAAAAGATCCCCTCAGATTCCTGTTAAATCTTTCTCCTCACCTTAAACTTATGTCCTCTGGTTCTTGATTCTCCTACTTTGGGCAAAAGGCTCATTTACCCGATCAAGTCTAATGATTTTGTACAGCTCTATAAGATCACCACTCATCCTCCTGCGCTCTGTAGGAATATAGTCCTAGCCTACTCAACCTCTCCCTATAGCTCTGGCTGTCGAGTCATGGCAACATCCTCATAAATCTTCTCTGCACCCTTTCCAGCTTCCATACTGCCTGCAGATTTTGATGAATGTTCATATAACCGCCCAAACTCTGCAATGCAGCCTCAGTCCTTTGAATTTTTGAGTCTTTTTTGCAGACAAGCAAAGCTTTGCCATCAAACTCTTCAGGCCACATAGATGGTAATACTTTGATCTGACAACTGAAGATTCAAATGCTTAATAGCTGTTTCCTTATTAAAACAACTAACATTGGGTTTCAGCAACTAAGTTACAGAGAAAGGTTGAACAAGTTAGGGCTTTATTCTTTGGAGCGCAGAAGGTTAAGGGGGGACTTGATAGAGGTCTTTAAAATGATGAGAGGGATAGACAGAGTTGACGTGGATAAGCTTTTCCCACTAAGAGTAGGGAAGATTCAAACAAGGGGACATGACTTGAGAATTAAGGGACAGAAGTTTAGGGGTAACATGAGGTGGAACTTCTTTACTCAGAGAGTGGTGGCTGTGTGGAATGAGCTTCCAGTGAAGGTGGTGGAGGCAGGTTCGTTTTTATCATTTAAAAATAATTTGGATAGTTATATGGACGGGAAAGGAATGGAGGGTTATGGTCTGAGCGCAGGTATATAGGGGAGAATACGTGTTCGGCACGGACTCGAAGGGTCGAGATGGCCTGTTTCCGTGCTGTAATTGTTATATGGTTATATGGTTATTGAGGGTACTGTCAGTGAGGAAATTATACAACAAGCTATATGTTCCTTAATTAATTTCTTTGTTTTTGATTTACTCATTTTTGTTTACTTTTTCTCTTAATTTCTGATGCAGAGCCTAATTCATGGTTATTAGAAACACAGAAATATAGTAAATAGGTGCAGGAATAGGCCATTCGGCCTTTCACGCCAGCACCAACATTCAATATGATCATGGATGATCATCCAGAATCAGTTCCCTGTTCCTGCTTTCTCCCCATACTCCTTGATTCCCTGAGCACTAAGAGCTATATCCAACTCTTTCTTGAAAACATCCAGTGAATTGGTCTCCACTGCCTTTTGTGGCAGAGAATTTCACAGATTCATAACTCTCTGGGTGAAAAAGTTTTTCCACATCTCAGTCCTAAATGGCCTACCCCTTATTCTTAAACTGTGACCCCTGGTTCAGGACACCCCCAACATCGGGAAAACATTTCCTGCATCTAGCCTGTCCAATTCCTTAAGAATTTTATATGTCTCTATAAGATATAACCATATAATATAAACATATAAGATCCCCTCATCCATCTAAATTTCAGTGAATATAAGCCCAGTCAATCCATTCTTTCATCATATGACAGTTCCGCCATTCTGGGATTAACCTGGTGAACCTACGCAGCACTCCCTCAATAGCAAGAGTGTCCTTCCTCAAACTAGAAATCCAAAACTGCACACAATACTCCAGGTGCGGTCTCACCAGGGCCCTATAAAACTGCAGTAGGACCTCCTTGTTCCTATATTCAAATCTTCTCGTTATGAAGGCCAACATGCCATTTGCTTTCTTCACTGCCTGCTGTACCTGCAAGCTTACTTTCAGTGACTGATGTACAAGGCCACCCAGGTCTCGTTGCACCTCCCCTTTTCCTAATCTGACACCATTCAGATAATAATCTGCCGTCTTGTTCTTGCCACCAAAGTGGATAATCTCACATTTATCCACTTTATACTGCAGAATTATTAAATACTGGAGCTAGGGTCAAAGAAGAAGGGAGCAATTGCAATTAAAATTGATTTTCTGGTTAACCTGAAGATAGGGCCATTCAAAGATCAGCATGCCAGTCTTTGTGTAGAACCACAGTTGATGGGGGAGATATTAAATGAATTGTCGCTGGAGTTTGGATGGAAATGGGGGGACCTCATTGAAACTTATCGAAAAGTGAAATGCTCGGAGAGGATGTTTTCTTGAGTGGGAGTGTCTAGGACCAGAGGCCATAACCTCAGGATAAAAGGATGTTACTTCAGAAAGGAGACAAGGAGGAATTTATTTAGTCAGAAGGTGGTGAATCTATAGAATTCATTGCCACAGACGGCCAAGTCAATGGATATTTTTTCTGTGGGGATTGACAGATCCTTAATTAGTACAGGTGTCAGGGGTTATGGAGAGAAGGTAGGAGCATGGGGTTGAGAGGGAAAGATAGATCAGCCATGATTTAATGGTTGAGTAGACTTGATGGGCCGAATGGCCTAATTCCGCTCCTAGAACTTATGAACTGATGAATCAAGACCTCAAGGAGATTGAGGGGGGATCTTATAGAAACCTACAGGAAGATTGTTCCCGATGTTGGGGAAGTCCAGGACAAGGGGTCACAGCTTAAGGATAATGGGGAAATCCTTTAGGACCGAGATGAGAAAAACATTTTTCACACAGAGAGTGGTGAATCTCTGGAACTCTCTGCCACAGAAGGTAGTTGAGGCCAGTTCATTGGCTATATTTAAGAGGGAGTTAGATGTGGCCCTTGTGGCTAACGGGATCAGGGGGTATGGAGAGAAGGCAGGTATGGGATACTGAGTTGGATGATCAGCCATGATCATATTGAATGGTGGTGCAGGCTCGAAGGGCCGAATGGCCTACTCCGGCACCTATTTTCTATGTTTCAATGTTTCTGTGTTTCACCTTTATCATCTAATCACCTATCAGGACTAAAAGTAGTCCATTGTCCAAACTGTCCATATTATTTTCAATACTTAAATGCCTTGATTCATCAGTTCATGTTAATAAAATGGTTGGCCCATATTCCATCTAATTGTGCCAAGTTTTGAATTTGCTTGAACGGTAAAGGATTGCATAGACTGGTTATTAAAATAATATTTTCATTAATCCTTCAATTTATCAAAGTCTTTGTAAAGTCTTAATTTTTAAACAATATCTACCAAAATATAGGTAATTATAGTCAAAATGTAATCATTGGAAAATGAAACTTAGATTGAAGAACATCAAGTTACATCGTATGTGCAATGATTTTGCACATTTTTCATAGATCATCTTCATAGATTGAAGATGCATCACAGTAACAGGCACTTTGGTCCATCCTGCACTAGCCATCAGGCACATGTGTTTACATTAATCCTATCCTGAACTATTTTATTAGAATCATAGAATCATACAGCATGGAAACAGGCCCTTCAGGAAAACTTGCCCATGTTGACCAAGATACCCCATGAACGCATCCTACCTCCCCACATTAGGCCCATATCCCTCTAAACCTTTCCTATTCATATACCTGTCCAAATGTCTTTTAAATGCTGTTATAGTTCCTGACTCGACCAGCACCTCTGGTAGCTAATTCCGTATATCCACCGGGTGGAAAAAGTTACCCCTCAAGTTCCTATTAAATGTTTCCCTTTTCAACTTAAACCTATGTCCCCTGGTTCTTGATGCCCCTACACTAGATAAAAGACTCTGTGCATCTACATTATCTATTCCCTCACGATCTTATACACCTTGATAACATCATGCCTCATCCTGCACTCCAAGAAATAAAGTCCTAGCCTGTCTAACCTCTCCCTACAGTTCAGGCCCTCAAGCCCTGGCAACATCCTTGCAAATCTTCACTCTTTCTAGTTAAACTACAGCAGGGTGACCAAAACAGAGCACAGTACTACAAACTGTGGCCTCATGGAGGAGTTTGTGAAAGGGATGATAGTGGTTTCTTTATCCATTATCAATAACACACTGTTTACTGCTTTAACTTGTAGTGCATAGATAGCAAAACATATATTAAGGTGCTTCAGTAGAATGGGAAAATGCCATCAGATCCATACAGCCATATTGGTACTCCCAGATGAAGCCCTCACCACCATCTTGTACAACTATAACATCCCAAATTCTATACTCAAAACCCTGAATGAAGGCAAATGGGCAGAAAGCCTTCTTGACCATCTTCTCTACTTGTGACTTTCAAGGAACTATGTACCTGCATTCCAAGGTCATCTCCCCACATCTCCATCAACATATCCCACATTACCACTCATCTGCACACCAGGAGCGATTTACAGTGGCCTGTTAACCTACCAACCTGCATGTTTTGGGGATGTGGAAAAGGGAGCACCCAGTAGAAACCTATGCAGGCACTGGGAAAACATAATCACAAACTACACAGAATTGAACCGGGTTCCCAAAACCTGTGAGGCACCAGCTCAAACCTGCACCACTGTTTGGACATAAAAGTGTTATCACATCCCTTAACAGGTTACAGCAGATCGACTACCAGTCACCGTTCACTGAGCAATACTGTTCAGAGCATTTGTTTCATTTTGGGAAAACTATAGTAATGTTTTGGGAGAAAAAAAATGATACATGCTATTGCTGCATTCGAACAATTCAATCTTAAATTTTACCTGGTTTCGTTGAGCCAGTTTATGACCTTTTTTCCAACGCAAGATTGGTTTTAATGCTGGAAGCTCTTTCACAGACTGGTCACCAATTATATGCTTGCCCAAGCTGTAGGTTACTTCAAAGACAATTGGTGCAATCACATCCTTCACCTGCCGCTGTAGATAAAAGAAATAATTGACTTAAGAAACTTAAAGCATATGGGAAGACTTCTCAAAGATAATCTGGAATAAAAGGAATACGTAGGTCCACAGATAATAAGAACTGGTCCTGAACTTTATTCATCTGTAACAAAAGGACTTTACCATTAATACAAGCCATTAATCCAAGAGCATTTGGTAATAAAGATTCTTCTCATTTTAAGACCGAGGGCTAACCCATCTCCTCAAATTAATATTTTTAATCTGAATGTAATTTACAATGTAATTGGACTGGAATCATAGTTATGCAGCACAGAAAATTGTCATTCAAACCAACTGGTCTTGGTCGTCCAAGCTGCCTTCGTGAACTAATCCCATTTGCCCGTGTTTGACCCACATAGCTCTAAATCTTTTCTGCCTATATATTTGTCCAAATGTCTTTTTTACATTGTAATACATGTTCTCTGGCAGCTTGTTCCATATACCACCACATCACACCACCTTGTGCACCTCATTGCTGAAAGAACCATCCTGGTCAAGAATGAGAAATTGCACCCCTCCGCACACCTCTGTGGCCTTCTCCGTATCCAATAGGAAGTTAATTGCTATGTTTTAAATCACAACAGGCAAAGAGCTTTTCTACAAAGCATTTCAAACCCTTCAGCAGTTCGTGGTTCTAGAAAAATAAATTATTTCTTTGGTACAACATTTTCTCTGTAACTTTATTTTGGGCGGCAAGTTGGTGCAGGGGTAGAATTGCTGCCTTAGAGACCTGGGTTTGATCCTGACTACAGGTGCTGTCTGTACGGAGTTTGTACGTTCTTCCCGTGATCGTGTGGGATTTCCCAGGGTGTCCCGGTTTCCTCCCACACTTCAAAGACGTACAGGTTTGTAAGTTAATTGGTTTCAGTAAAAATTGTAAATTGTCCCTAGTGTGTCAGTTAGTGCTAGTGTATGGGAATTGCTGATTGGTACGGGCTTAGTGGGCTGAAGGGCTGGCTTCAACGCTGTATCTCTAAAACTAATGTCTGGTTTGCAATTATATCAAGAGAAAGCTTCCATAGCATTCTGACTGACTGACCACAATAAATAAATCTATGAGAAAGCTACCTGGCAATGCTGCAAACTGCTCTTGCATAGCTTCAGCATGTGGCTTCTTTACTGTAAATCTGCTCTGAAGAGAATTCAAAGCACCAGATATTCCTTGATCTCCAAAGACTTTTTTTTTTTGTCTAATTGTAGTCCTGTAGGTCTGTGTCCAAGATGGCTGCCGTGAAGGGAGAGTGGACGCTGGCGCGCTTTGGCTGCCGCTGCTCTCTCTTCACACTGTGTTTTTGATTTTCTGTTTTTGGATTGAATTCTGTTTTTAATTTGTGTCTCTGTGATGTCTTTATTACTTGTTATATTCCGATTATATGTTTTTATTCCGATTACTATGTAAGATGTCCTTGAGATGTCTGAAAGGCGCCCATTAAATAAAATTTATTATTATTATTATTATTAAAGACGTACAGGTATGTAGGTAAATTGGCTTGGTAAACATAAACATTATCCCTAGTGGGTGTGTAGGACAGTGTTAATGTGTGGGCATCGCTGGTCTGCGCCCACCTGGTGGGCCGAAGGGCCTATTTCCGCGCTGTATCTCTAAACTAAACTAAACTAAACTAAACTGAGCAATATCATTGTGAACAGTGTCCAAGGTTTAGAATTTGAGCTAAATTCCCAACTGCAGAAAGGTGAAGCAAAAAGAGTGAGAAACCTGTAAATTGTTTTAAGATCATATGACATCTCGTTGGCTCTATTTCATGCTTCAAAAAAATAAAGTCCTAGTCAAGAACTGATTAGGGATTGTCAGTATGGTGTTATGCTGCCCATGCTGTGAGATCGAGGGGTAGAATTACACGTTTCCCTGAGTGAGGCCACACTGATATACAGGGAGGAGGAGGAGTCGAATGGCCCGGTTGCCTTAAATTGACTGTGGCAGTTAGGACGTCACGACACACATTGATTAGATCCCCTTGGAGTTCGGCATGGAACCCCGGTTGTTATGATCATATTGAATGGCGGCGCTGGCTCGAAGGGCCGAATGGCCTACTCCTGCACCTATTTTCTATGTTTCTATGTTATGCCACTGGAAGAATGTGATTAAGCTATAGAGGAGGCAGAAAAGATTCACAAAAACATTGCCTAGACTGGAGATCTTGAGTTGGATAGGCTGGGACTGTTTTCCCTGGAGCAAAGCAGGTGGAGGCATGACTTTATAGAGTTAAACATACAGAGGGATCTTGAGGCGCAAGTCCTAGCTCCCTGAATGTGGCAACACTGATGGGTAGGGAACAGATAAAGAAGGCACATAGCATGCTTGCCTTCATTAAAAGCTGGCAAGTCATAAAACTCTATAAAACTTTGGTCAAGCCACATTTGGAGTACTGTGTATTTCTGATCGCCACAATACAGGATGTGGAGACTTTGGTGTGTATGCAGAAGAGGCTCAGAAGAGGTTGCCTGGAATAGAGAGAATTAGTTATAAGGAAAGGCTAGACAAACTCAGATTGTTTTCTCTGGAACGTCAGAGGTTGTGGGGAGACTTGAATGAAACATGTAAGATTAAGAGAGGCATAGATAGGGTAGACAGTCAGACATTTTTCCCCAGTGTGCAAATGTCAAATACTAAAAGGCTTAGCTATAAACTGAGGGGGAAGTTTAAAGGAACTGTACGAGTCATCATTTTTACACAGAGAGTGATGGGTGCCTAGATTGGTGCACGCAGATGCAATAGCAATTTTTAAGAGGAAATTAGGCAGGCACATGCTTAGCAGGGAATGGAGTTTATGAACCATGTGCACGCTGATGGGATTACTTTCATTTGGCATCATGGTCAGCACAGATATTGTGGGCTAAAGGGTTTGTTTATGTACTTTTTCTGTTCTATATTCTATGACATACGAAATATATCCTTTTTCATTCTACAAGGTGGTATCATGTTTCTTTTCCACCCATCTGGGAGGAAATTATCTTAATTTATCAATTCATCCAAATGGATCACCTTGAAGAATGCACAATTTATCAGTCTGCATTGTGTTGAAGTCTTATCATTTTAGCATAGTCAAAGAGAAAACGTTGGTCCCACTCAACATCCACTTTACACAAAATATAGCTGCTAAGTTATAATCTGTGTTCCATAACATTCAGTTGAGTTTACTTTAGAGATACAGCATGGAAACAGGCCCTTCGGCCCACCGAGTCCGTGCTGACCAGCGATCACCGTGCTAACCCACTAGCACACAAGGGACAGTTTACTATTTGTGGCAGCCAATTAACCTACAAACGTTTATGTCTTTGGAGTGTGGGAGGAAACCAGAGCACCCAGAGAAAACCCACACAGTACCAGGGAGAACGTGCAAACTCCATACAGTCAGCACCCATAGTCAGGATCGAACCTGGGTCCCTGCCGTTGTAAGGCAGCATCTCTACCGCTGTGCTGCCTCAACCTGTTTTACCTGTTTTCAAATTGACAATAAGATTGTCATCTTTAATAAGATGCACAATAAGATACTCAGCTTGTTCGTATGAGGAAGCTAAAATGCGGGAAGCAGAGAAAAAGTGATATCTAAAATCAAGAACCACTGATGCTAGGACATCTCTACACCTCTGTCACCTGTGTGAAAGGAAATTTCGAGCCCAGCTACCTGTGACACCTACAACACTCCCTAGAGCCCTGCCGCCCACTGTGTCAGTCCTGCCCATGTTGAACATCCCAAAATGCAACACCTCACATTTCCCTGTATTAAATTCCATCAACTATTCTTCAGTCCATCTACCCAACCAATCAAGACCCTACTGCAATTTACTATAGCCCACTATCTACAATACCACCCACTTTGGTGACAACTTCTACCTACTTTCGACCTAACTTCTAGGTAACTTCTACCAACACTCCCCTCCCCCTCCCCCCCCCCCCAGCTGATTAACCTGTCCCTCAACTATTCAGATTATATCCCTCTTGAGTTCACACCTTCCCCAGCCAACAATGGGTCCACCAGGGCACCACCCTGCCTGAGGTCCTGATTGGTCTTGGTCTTTTCTCAACTCCAGAGTCACAGAGTCATAGAGCGATACAGTGTGGAAACTGTATTGGGCCTTTGGCCCAACTTGCCCACACAGGCCTACATGTCCCAGCTACACTAGTCCCACCTGCCTGCGCTTCTCCAAACTGTCCTATCCATGTACGTGTCTCAGCTCTTCACCTCCCCCCACCCCTACTTTCCATCTGAAGGGTCCTGACCCAAAACATCACCTATCCTCTTTCTCCAGAGATGATGCCTGACCCGTTGAATTACTCCAGCACTTTGTGCTAACCAGACATCATGTTCCGCACACACATTTTGGGCCTAAAGGCCCATTCCTGTGCTGTACTGTTCGATGTTTTATAACATATTCCATTGTACGTTATCCTTAAATAACAAAGAGGTTTCACTTTTACAGACATCCTTAATCAAATTTGAACATGTCGAAAATACACAATATGGTAACCATGCCTCCACAGTATTGTATGGAATGGTATTAGAAGCACAGGAAAAAAAATTACTACAACTGGAAAGAGGGGAAACTAGTTATGCCATTCTTAGGAATGAATGTATGTATGTAGATCGAACTTTGGAACTTAATATTATGGAAACTAGTTCATATGAAGGGGTGTCCATAGCTCAGGCATTCAGAGACCTGGATTGGTCTGAAGTCCTGTAAATCTGCACTAGAATCTGTCTTGTATTGCGATTAAATTATAATTAAACAGCTTGTATTCCAAAACAAATGAAGATCTAATTATTTTTTTCCATAGGTTGTTGTTTTACTGGTGTCACTCCTCAGAGCTTCATAATCACAACATCTGTAAAATGCTATTTCACCTTCACTCAATTATTGAATAATTCTGAAAAATTATTTTAAATTCAATTTTATTGAAAGCTGTTAGCTTACTAGATCTGACACGAACTAAATTAGGAGTGTAAAGTTCAAAATCTAAGTCATTACCTAATTAAATTCTGCTTTCAACGACAAGGCAGTTTAATTTAAAGGATGGACTTGGCAAAGTACTTAAATTAATTAAAATAAATAATAAAGGAATGCATAAGCAACAAAGCAATATTGGAGTAGAAATTCATCTCTAGTGATATATGTAATATGGCAGTGCACAATTTCAAAGGAATTAAATTTCTGATCCAGAAAACAATGCTGATTCTATGACAATGTGTGCGTATGAACAAGCTTCTGCTGATCAAGTTTAATTCTGAAATTCTCATTTACAAATACTAAAAGCACTGTATTTCAACCTTTCTTAGCCTTCATATCCTCGCGCTTCTACAATCCCCTATCATTTCATTTGATTCTTGCTAAATGAAAAATGTGATAAAGTTCTTCTAATATCTACATGGTGAGGGGTTGAATGTTAAATATACAATGATTTGGAAAAGATACATCTATTAATGTTTATTAACAAATACAGTAAGGCTTCATTATAACGGATCATTGGGGGGTGGCGGGGAGTAGAAACAAGGAACTGATGATACAAGTTAATACACGAGTTGCTGGAGTAACTCAACAGGTCAGGCAGCATCTCTGGAGAACATGGAAAGGTAACATTTTGAGGCGAGATCCTATCTTCACACTCTCGGGCTAGAGCTGGGCCTGGATTCTAGGTGAGTTGACAGCACCAGCCTGTGGGCAGGTGGGGGAGAGGCGAGCATCAGTGGAGTCATTGGGCGTGGCCCAACGGCGGCCGGGCTGCGGGTAAGCATCAGCGGTGGCGGAGAGGGTCACATGCGCGGCCGAGGCATCTGCATGCGCCAGCGGTGGAAACAGTGGGTCCAGCCTGGAAGTGGCCGGGGAGGCAGTACAGGCCAGGTATGGCGTCGGCAGTCTGGCCTGGAAGTGGCCGGGGAGGCGAAGCAGGCTGGGGTTAGCATCGGCAGCCCGGCCTAGAAGTGGCTGGGGAGGCGGAGCAGGCCAGGGATGGTGTCTGCAGCCCGGCCTAGAAGTGGCTGGGGAGGTGCAGCAGGCCAGGGATGGTGTCTGCAGCCCGGCCTAGAAGTGGCTGGGGAGGTGGAGCAGGCCAGGGATGGTGTCGGCAGCCCAGCCTGGAAGTGAAGGTTGGAAGGTCTATCAGCTGTAATCGAAATACATTATAAAGTGGTTTGTAATAACAAGGGTTTACTGTATAGAAATAAGATTAGATGCATGCCTTTGGTTACAAGTTTTGGTGCTAATGAGTTCCCCAAAAGTAAAGCCATTAAGTCACTGTAAAAACAAAAGACCCAGAAAATGGATAATGCTTATTCACTTATTAATGTGATGCATGTTCCAGCTTATTATACTTTGAGCCAGTTTGTGATCCCAGTCATTTTGTCAATCAAATTTCAAAAGTATTGAAAAATACATACATTTGCTTTTTTACAATGGCATGAAATGCTGTTACAGGGCCACACAGCCCTTTAAAATGTCTTCACATCGATTGAGGGACAGACCCATTCTCTCATTCCCTGGCATGCCTGCACGTATAAAGCGTATTGGCAAACTTCTCAAAATAATCATCCTGTAGAACAGAAAGTTCATACAGCCAATACAGAATCTGGCTGGTAGTTTCCCAGCAAGACAATGTACAAAGGGCCTATTCCGTGAAAGTTTCTCTTCAGCAATGGCTAAAATCCCATTTGATTTACACCTATGTTTTGACAACAAGCATCTCAGTGATAGTTTATTAATCCTTGAGGCATACGTTATTAATTTTTGCTCTCAGATTTGGATAAAAAGAGCTGGTCTTACTGTAAATAAAAACCATAATACTTTGGTTAACAAGAATGGAAAATATGAACACTTTTCCCAGAAAGTTATTGAAAGACATTGAAAGGGCATGTTGGACCTGAACTGTGAGCTGCAAATATTATTAGTGTGGAGATTCCCCAGATTAGGGCTGTGTTCCTGCCACAGTGCTCCCCACAAGAGTGAAAGTGTACTTGGCTTATGTGATTTTGGCCAAGCCTAAGCAACCAAAGAGGTAACATTTACATGTTTGCCACCTTGGCGTGGGATTCAGGCGTTAATGGGGAAATGGAGAGTATGGGCAAGCAACACCAGGGATATATGCAAAGTGGTGACTGCATCAACTGACCTGATGCTAATAAATTCGCTTCCCACTGATATTGCAAACCTCACCAGGTCAGCATTGTTAAGCACTGTCAATCCTGGTGTAAGCACTAGGGCTGAATCACTAATAGGCTGTAGTCACCGCACTCCCAAATTTATTCTGAAAAGGACTGGAAAATACGTGTCTATCCAAGTGATACATCCCAGATCTTGTAAGAGTCAAGACAAGAGTCAAGAGTCATCTATTGCCATACGTCCTGAAATGGAACAATGAAATTCTCACTTGCAGCAGCACATCAGATATGGAAACATAGTACTCTGAAAACATATAATAAACATAAAAACAGTATACAAAAAACAAACAAACAAATAAACAAACAATAATAGTGCAAAGTCAAAAATAATAAGTTTTTGTAGTTTGGAGCCTATTTGGAGGTTGTAGTGTTTAATAGCCCAATGGTTGTAGGGAAGAAGCTGTTCCTGAACCTGGATGTTACAGTTTTCAGGCTCCTATGCCTTCTTCCTTATGGCAGGGTAGAAATTAGTGTATGACCAGGGTGGTATGGGTCTCTGATGATGCTGGATACCTTTTTGAGGCAGGAACTTCTGTGGATCCCTTCGATGTTATGGGGGTCAGTACCTGTCCTGGATTAGGCAGCGTTCACCACTTTTTGCAATCTTCTTCATACCTGGGTATTCAAGTTACCAAACCAGGCCATGATGCAACCAGTCAATATGCTCTCTACTGTACATCCATTGAAGTTCAAAAGAGTATTTGTTGACATACCAACTCTCCTCAATTTTCTCAGGAAGTAGAGACTTTCTTTATCATTGCATCAGTGCTGTGTCCAGGACAGATCTTCAAACTTATTCACTCCCAGAAATTTAAAGCTTTTGAATTTCTCCACCATCGTCCCGTCGATGAAGACAGGTTGGTGGATCCTCGACCTTCCTCTTCTAAAGTCCACAATCAGTTCCTTGGTCTTACTGACGCTGAGAGCCAGGTTGTTGTTCTGGCACAACTTGGTCAGTCGCTTGATCAGCCTCCTCTACCCTGACTCATCGTCATCTGTAATTCATCCAGCAATGGTGGTGTAATTGGCAAACTTGAAGATGGAGTTGGAACTGTATCCAGCTACAGTCATGAGGAGAGAGGGTAGCGCAGGGGTTGAGCATGCAGCCTTGAGATGCTCCCATGCTGATGGTTATCGAGGAGAAGTGGTGCTGTTGGTGAGGAAGGTGTGTTGGTGAGGAAGGCGAGGGCCCTGTACAAAGGGATGCACAGAGACGCAGTTCCGTGAGCTTGGTAACCAGCTTGGAGGGGATGATAGTGTTGAATGCCGAGCTATGGTCAATGAAAAATAGCCTGACGTATGTGCTTTAATTGTCCAATGGGTCCAGTGCAGAGTGGCGAGCCAGTGAGATTGCATCCTCTGTTGACCTGTTGTGGTGGTAGGCAAATTGTAATGGGTCGAGGTTTTTGTTAAGATAGGAGTCGACATACACCATAACCAACCTCTCAAACCACTTCTTCACCGCGGATGTTAGTGCCACCAGTCGGTAGTCACGGATGCACGTCACCTTACTCTTCTTGGGCATCAGCATTGTTGATGCCCTCTTAAACCAAGTGGGAACCTCAGACCTCAGTAATGAATGGTTGAAGATGCCCGCAAAAACTCCAGCCATATTAAAAAAAACTTTCCACCTCTGCTTTTCTTCGGCTGTTGAAATTCTGATACAGAGCCACAGCTTTAATATGCTACGCAACAGATGCAAAATCAATCAAATTTCTCCTGCAAACATGCAAGAAATATTATTGGTATTCTCAGCGCATTTGGTTCAGAAACACAGAGGCTGCAGCAGTAATGTTGGTGGGGATGCAAAGCAGATTTGACATCCCTGCAGCAACATCTAAGTATGTACACATACTGCAGAAGCCGCGTGGACCAGGAATTTAGGAACATTCTTTACAGACCAATAAAATTTAAGGGAAATTGAAAAGCCAACAAACTGCAGGAAGTCTGAAAATATAATGGAAATGCTAAAAGCACTCAGTATGGCAGATTGCATTGTGGAGCAAGAAACGATGAATATTTCAGCCAATGGTCCTTCATCAGAACCAGGCTGTTCTTCTTCAATTCACTGACTGTGAGTCTGGCAGTGAAGTAACCATCAAGCTTACGGTCCAGATGTCTCTGATCTTGCCTCCTTATTTCTTGGCCACCTCCAGAACTACAATACCATACTATCCACTGCATGTCCCCATTGCAGCCCTGCCAATCAAACCCAAAGCTACCTCAAATGGAAGCCACTATTCGATGCAGAATTTCAGTGAAAAACACTGCTTTTGAAGTTTCCATCATGGTGGGACATTGAGCTTGAACTAATAAATAATCCCTGTATGGATTCACCTTGAATCCCCGAGTTTCGCAACAATTAGGAGTGTCACCTTTAATATAGGGTAACTGTAGGGCGCCGTGGCTACAGGAGAAGCCTCCAAGGTGGGGGAGCGATGAGGACGGCAAGACCCAGCGGACAGTGCCCTTCAGGGGGTAGTGGCCAAGCCTTCCCCTGCTCATTGGACCGCGGTCTGAAAGAGGGAACCCGCCGAGCCACTGCTGCTCGTCCACCAAAGACCGGGAGGATGGAGGCAGCGACGACGACGGACGTGGTTGGAGAGGTGAGGGAACTGGGATCTGACCTACCACGCCTTCAAGGTCAGCTGTGGGAGGTACCTCCAGGACACAAAGGTGGACAGATGAGGAGAGGATGTCGGTTGATAGTCGACCAAGGAAGGCATTGGCTACAGACCCGCATCCGCCTGGGGCTTGTCTGGATCAAACAGTATTTATAACCACTCAAGTATGGACTGGATTTGGAAAATGGCACCAAGACAAGGCGCTTTTTGCATGCGGGCTAAGTGGACAATTTCTGTACAATCGCTGATCAGGGTATGGCAATACTCTACAGGACTGTTTGTAAGAAAATAATTTCACTGTGCGTTTGCACATTGCTTATGTGACAATAAAGTACTATTGAACCACTGTTCTCCCTTTGTCTCAGACAAAATTGGTTTGCCCCTTTGCTGAATCACTGATTTCCAGTGGTAAAGAATTTCTGAGCCAGTGACTTGAATTAGGCTTCAGAATCCCATGACTGGCAAAGTCAAAACTCCATTTCAATTCATAAGCGTTTTAAAGGCACGTGGAATTGATTATGTCAAAATTTTGATAAAAACATTAAATTTCTCTGCCAGGAAATGTTATTATTGGAACAAAATTCTCAAAAGATGGCTACATTGAAAATGAATTGGCAAATCTTATAATACAGATTTTTCGTAACTCAATCATGGTGATTACAAGAAATCACTCGCAGTGGTGCAGTGGGAGGGTTGCTGCCTTACAGCGCCAGAGACCCGGGTACGATCCTGATTATGGCTGCTGTCTGTGTAGAGTTTGCACATTCTCCCTGTCAACCCGTGGGTCTCCGATTTTCTCTGGGTGCTCTGGTTTCCTCCCAACATTCCACAGAAGTACAGGTTATAGGTTAATTGGCTTTGTCAATTATCCCTACTGTATAAGATAGTGTGTGTGCGATTGTTGGTCGGCGTGGACTCGGTGGGCCGATAGGCCTGTATCCACACTGTATTTCTAAATTAAATTAACTAAACAAACCTACCCATGATCTCGGACAAAAACATTTAAAATTCTGTTCTGTTTCTGGCTGTGTTTGTGGCACATGACAAGGAGAGGGAATATTAATGGTTTTGTCAAAAGTTTTAGCTGTTGCTTCAGCTCCACAGATTGGTTTGGTAAGTAAGAATTTCCAAACTGGATTGAAATTATGCTTGGATTGGGATTATTTATCTGTGGCTGAGAAGAGTGAAACAAAGGGATTATACCATGGATCCAGGCCTACACGTCGCCAATGTTGGGGGAGTCCAGAACTGTTAATACTGGCTAAATTAAAGATAGCATAAACTGGAAGATCCCTGCACTTGTCAGAATCATTTAACCATTGTCAGCTGAAATTTACAGGCTTTGGATGGCGCCAGCCAGTCTAGGCTCAGACTGGTATGCAGGATGGTGATGGTTCCAGGTGTTTTCCTTGTATCTCCTAAATTGATAAAATGTATAGCAGTTTTGCAAACGAACCCTAAATGCATCATTTCGATTGGATCGCTGCAAGGGCATTGCAAATAGTATAAATAATGTTGCGAGACGGTCATCCTGTTAATTGATGATTGGACGAACTGTTCAGCCTTGGAGAAATTGTTTGAATCTCAGGGCACATGTTTCAATGTTTATTCTTGTTTGCTTCTTTCTAGAACTTTCTTTCAAATACATTGTATTGGTTACTGTATTATTGGGTTAGGGAAATGTCTATCATGTACCGTGTTAATCGATATCTGTTATTGGACTGTATAGAGACCACCCTCTGTAAAAGATAGCTCCCACGAGGTCCTGTGTAAATCTTCTGGGAGAACGCTTAGGACTGCATGACCTTTTGGAGTGTCTCTGCTTGCACGAGGCTAGGAGGGCTTGGCCAAGCAGATACAAGGATCAAACCCGCAGTGGTTAGATATAGTAGTGGGGAACTGTTATTGTGTTTTTCCAAAATAAAGTTTAGATGCGCAAGTGCTTGACTCAGTATCTTATTGACTGAAACTAGACTGGGGGGAAGCTTAGAACGAGCTATTCACAGAACCAGGGGTTCTGTAAACAGTTTTAGAATAAGGGGTAAGCTATTTAGAACAGAGATGAGGGAAATCTTTTTCACACAGAGGGTAGTGAATCTGTGGAATTCTCTGCCTCAGAAGGCAGTGGAGGCCAATTCTCTGGATGCTTTCAAGAGAGTGTTGGATAGAGCCCTTAAAGATAGCGGTCAGGGGATATGGCGAAAAGGCAGGAACGGGGTACTGATTGTGGATGATCAGCCATGATCATATTGAATGGCTCGAAGGGCCGAATGACCTACTCATGCACCTATTGTCTATTGATGGACTCAACAGGGTTGGCTGTGAAGCCCACATCGTTGAATTGCTGCAAATGGTTCTATGGCATTGATTCAAACAAGAAGAGCCAAATTGTTGATGAGGCTGGTGACAACTGAAAATGTTTAACCCAATAGTCGAGGATGGGAGAAATCAAAAATAGTTCAAACGTTCCTTAAACTAGGAAATTCAATTTGCAATATTCTATAACAGAAAATAATCTCAATATTATTTAAAAGTTAATTGCCTGACTGCAATTTTATAGGACAGGATCTCATCTATGGAATGCACACATCAGGATTTCACCGTGTATATATATATACTGTGAAATCATTATATATATATATATATATATATGTGTGTGTGTGTGTGTGTGTGTGTGCGTGCGTGTGTGTATATATATATATATATATAAAAACATATTAATTGCTTTTTGCTATATATATATATATATATATAGCAAAAAGCAATTAACAAGAGTTTCCATAGGTATTTAAAAAGAAGAAAAGAGTTAACAAAATGAGTGTTGGTGCTTTCAAAGTGGATCTACAGAATTGTTAACTAAAACAAATAGATGGCAGTGGAAGTAAACAGGCAACATGTATCAGTATCAAGGGTGCATGTAAAATCCCAGAAATAACTGTAAATCCAGAAATGGAACGGAGAGACGAACTGGGAAATTTACAATCAGCAACAATGTGGTACTGAGCAATTGTTGGTAATGCAGGCTGGAGGTCCTGGTGCATTGCCTCCTGCAATCTTAAAAAGGCAGCTAGAAAAGTTTAAGATAATCAAGCAAAGTCAGTGTGGTTTTCTGAAAGAAAATCATGTCTAACCATGTATTGGGACTCTTTTAAATGTAAAAAGTGTTGTGGATAAAGGAGAACCAATGTATGTATTAGATTTCCAGAAAGCATTTAATAGTGTTACATCAAAAGTTACTTTGGAAATTAAAAGCTTTTGATTTAGGATGTAAAATATTGGCATGGATAGAAGTTGGCTGACTTAGAGGAAACAGAGAGTTGGCATAAATAGATCCTTTTCTAGTTGGCAGGATGGCCGAAATGGTGAGCCACTGAAATGAGTGCTGGGCCTCCACTTTTTGTAATGAATCTAAAGACATGAATAAAGACACCAAAAGTTAAGTTGCAAAGTTTGCTAATAATGCAAAGGTAGGGAATAAAGAATGTTGTGACGAGGGCAATTAATAAATATGTTAATTAAAAGGGCAAAGAACGGAGTATAAATGTGATAAAATGTGTGATTACGCATTTTAGTCAGAAAAATAATATTATTTAAATGGTTAAGAGATGACTGGACTGTTAGGGTTTGACTGTTCAGGTGCATGATACACAAAGTGTATTCACATCATTGCAACTAATTAGAAAAGCAAACAGAATGCTATTTTTATTGCAACAGGAATTGAACACAAAAGTAAGGATGCTATACTATAATTGTAAAGGGTATCGATGAAATATTTGGAGTAAAGTGTATGGTATTGGGCATCTTATTTAAGGAAGGATGTTACAACATAGAAGCAACATACAAGGATAGGAAATGTCCTTCCAGTTTACCACATCTGGATTGACCATGATGACAATCTAAACTAATCCCATCTGCTTGCACATTATCCATTTCCCTCAACCTGTTCCTGTGCCTCTTAAACATTGTCATTGTATCTGCTTCTACCATTCCTGGTACCTACCACTCTCTGTGGTAACTTGCCTTGGACATCTCCTTTAAGCGTTCCCAAGATTGAAGGTAAGCATGCGATATGCTTTCTTCACCACTTATTCAACATGTGTTGCCACTTTCAAGGACTTGCATTCCAAGATCCTTCCATTGTTCCATTGGATCTGAATATTTACTGGATACTTTCCTCTTATACTTGACCTCCCAAAGTGCATCAACTCACACTTGTCTGGAATAAACTTAATTTGCCCCTTCCCTGCCAAAATCTCCAACGATTAATGCAAGAAAGTTTATTAATTAAGTCTGGAATGAGCGGGCTATCTTTTGAAGAAACCATTGCTTGAGTCGTCTCCTCCAGAGATCAGACGAACAAGAGGGATCTGGATTGAAATATGTAAACAGGGTGAAGGTTGGAGAGGATATTTCCTCTTTTGGAGCAATAGAATCATAGTTGTACATCCACCATCAATCACCCATTCACACTAGTTCCATGTTGACCCACTTTCTCATCCAGTCCCAATCTAGATTTTCGACGCCAATCCACCTAGTAAAAACCTGCATTTCTTTGGGTGTGGGAGGAAACCAGTGCACCTTAAGGAATCCCATGCGATCACAGGAAGAACATGCGAACTTCACACAGACATCTGAGGTCAGAATTTAACCTGGGTCTCTGTTGCTGTGAGGTAGCAGCTCAGTCAGCTGTGACACTGCATCGCCCAATCACAAAATGTTAATTTATATTTTTGTACAGATCTGCAAAATACCGCCATGTTCTTATAGGTATTATTACCATAACAATCAACCACTAAAATGGTTAATGTTTCACAGGGGTCGGCGCGGACTCAGTGGGCCGAAGGGCCTGTTACCATGCTGCATCTCTAAATGAATATTTGCCTGCGTCTGGCCCATATTCCTTAAAATAAATCGGGTCAGCACAGTGGCGCAACTGTAGAATTGCTGCCTTACAGCGCCAGAGACCTGGGTTCAATCCTGATTACGATTGCTGTATGTACGGAGAATTAACATACTTCTTGTGACCGTGTGGGTTTTCTCTGGGTGCTCCAGTTTTCATTGAAAAGGCGTGCAGGTTGGTAGGTTAATTGGTTTCTGTAAATTTCCCCCAGTGTATAGGAAGTGAAACTAGGATGACATCGAACTAATGTACGGTGATCGTTGGTTGGATACGACTCGGTGGGCCAAAGAACCTGTTTTCACAATGTATCTCTAAACAAAACTAACCCTTTATCTGCCCAACAAACCAAATTTAGCAATAAACCTCTGAGATGGTGACAACTATGGCAGCAACTATGTTAATGATGGCAATTGTGATGGCAAACATAATAGAGATAATAAATTATATTGACAATGGCAATGATTGTTTTGTAATTGGGATGACAATATCAATAGAAATGATGGCAATAATGATTAACAAAGCATGGTAATATTCATAGCTCCATTCAAATTATCGGCACTTTTTAACAGAGGTATGCAACACCGTAGATCAATGGTCATCATAGAGGTTAGAGTCAGGGAATTGTTTGGTGATCCATGTTGTTGGAAACCATTAAATTAATGGCTACATCCATTAATATTCTGTGAATTTTCATGCAGCTTGGTTGGTGATATTTTATTACATTCAGAGTGTGCGCCCAGATTCTCGTACTTTCAGAGCATGAAGTGCAGCATTTTGTCATAAACAAATGACACACTGTTTCCAGTTTTATGCACTATTTTCAATTACAGGCCTGCAAATGTATGACATTTCTATAAGCAGAAGAATAATGTTTGAAAAGACCAAGCCCTGCTGGTCTACAACTTGTAGGAAGGAAAGAAGTGATTGCAAACTCAGGAAACTCCCAGTGATGAGACGGTAAATGATTAATCTGGGCTTTCAGAAACACCTGGGTAAATCAACCGTATGATGTTTGGAACAAAAAACTACGGATGCTGCAAATTTGAAATAATAACAGAACATTCTAGAAGCAAGCTGCATCAGTAGAGATATCATGTCAACACTCCTGATCAAAGGACCTTCGCCAGAAGTAGTAAAATGAGGAAAAAAGCATGTTTGAAGTTGTGGAGGGGAAAAAAAGTGACAGAATAGTGGGAATGTCTGACACAAAGTTGTTAAGGTAACAATTACTTTGAAAAACAGATAACTGGAAAAAGAGCAAAACAAGCAAACAGGTACAGCCGCTTTTGTGGAGGGAGAGTAAGGATTGGGCAGCTAAAACTGTTGAATTCAATACTAAGTTCTATATCAGGTACAGATAAAGCTACAACATGCCCAGACTGAAGGTGAGGTGCTATTTCTTCAATTTACAATGGGCAGGTAAACTACTGGTTTAATTAGATTTTCAATTATTCAAAATTAGACAATCGGTGCCAAGTTCAATGTCAACATGCATGCGAGTGTGAGGCATTGCACTTTGGGAGGTTGAATGTAAAGGGCCTGTCCCACTGTACGAGGTAATTCAAGAGTTCTCCCGCGTTTTCCCCTGATTCGAACTCGGAGAATGTCCGTAGCGGGTCCGTAGGAGTTCGTGGATGTCTCGTAGCGGCTCGTACGAGTAAAAAGCAACAATTTTTTTCATCACGGGTATTTTTTTTACGCGTGGACATTTTTCACAGTGTTGAAAAAACGTCACAAGTTTACCGTTACTCGTACGAGCCGCTACGAGACATCCACGAACTCCTACGGACCCGCTACGGACATTCTCCGAGTTCGAATCAGGGGTAAACTCGGGAGAACTCTTGAATTACCTCGTACAGTGGGACAGGCCCTCAAGGGGAAAGTACACAGTTAATGGCAAGACCCTTAACTGCATTGATGTACAGAGGGATCTGGCTGTCCAAATCCATGGCTCCCTGAAAGTGCCAACACAAGTAGATAGAAGGCCTATGGTATGCTTGCCTTATCCGGTAGAAACATAATGAGTCAGGAACGCATATTGCAGCTTGATAGGACATTGGTTAGGCTCCATTTGGAGCATTGTGTGTAGTTCTGATTACCCCATTGCAAGGATGTGGAGGCTTTAGAGAGAGTATAGAAGAGGTTTACCAGAATGTTTTCTGGATTAGAGGGATTAGCTATAAGGGGAGGGGCATTGTGGTAGAGGCATATATGATAAGGATATTAAAGAAGCTCTTAAGTAAGGCAGATAGACACTTGGGGTGGGAGATTGCAACCAATCACGTGGTCCGCCCTGTTTCAACTAATGCAATCAACCCAACGTGCACAATCAAACAAGATCAAGTTGACCTCAACTTTAGGCTGTGTGTTCCATACGCAAGAAGAAATGCTGGAGTAATTCAGTGGGACAGGAGAGAAGGAATGGGTGATGTTTCGGGTCGACACCTTTCTTCAGACTGAGGTCAGGGGAGTGGGCAGGACAGAGATAGAATGTAGTCGGAGACAGTAAGACTGGTGGGAGAACAGGGAAGGGGGAGGGGATGGAAAGCAAGGGCTATTTGAAGTTAGAGAAGTCAATGTTCATACCGCTGGGTTGTAAGCTACCCAAGCAAAATATGAATGAATGAATGAGTTTATTGGCCAAGTATTCACATACAAGGAATTTGCCTTGGTGCTCCGCCCGCAAGTGGCAATATAACATACAGTGACAGTTAGGAATGACACATAAAACATTAAACATTAACAATAAAACATTATTGATTAAACATGTGAAATAAATAAAATACCAGAGCAAAAGGAGGCTACAAACTTTTGGTTATTGATGAGAGCTACTACTCGTGGAAAAAAAGCTGCTTTTATGTCTGGCTGCGGCAGCTTTGACAGTCCGGAGTCGCCTTCCAGAGGGAAGTGATTCAAAGAGTTTGTGGCCAGGGTGAGAGGGGTCAGAGATGATCTTACCCACTCGCTTCCTGGCCCTTGCAGAGTACAGTTCGTCAATGGAGGGAAGGTTGCACCAATAACCTTCTCAGCTGATCAGACGATTCGCTGCAGCCTCCTGATCTGGCTAGAACAACTCACAGAGCATAGGAGGAGGCCATTTACCTGACCATACCTGTTCTGCCTCTTTGAAGTAGCTGTCCATTTAGTTCTATTTCCCCACTCTTTTCCATAACACCTAACATTTTTCCCTGTTCCCATTTGAAACCTACAATATGACACTTTTTGTATACGCTGGGCTCAGTCCCTGGATCTGTGGAGAACAGGGGGCGGGAGAAAGAGGGCCCAGGGGAGGTATTGTGGAGGGAGGATGCAGGCTCAAAGGGGAGATGGGTGGTGTAGGAGTAGGGGGTAGGACAAGTGGCATGGTGGGAAATACAGTGCACTCCACTTTAACCACATATGATTTTTCTCCTATTACAAATCTCAAATCGTGGAGTACGGAGGCAAATAAATAAATGATAGGTCTTTGTCCCAAACATTATGGAGGGCACTGTAGTGGCAAGGGCAGCTGGTCTCGGTGATGTCGGTATTAAAATCCCTGGGGATCAGTGGGTCCCAGGATAGACAGAATCAATCTGAAGAAGGGTCACGTCCTGAAATATCGTCTATTGATTCCCTCCTTAGATGTGCCTGACCTGTTGAGCTACTCTAGCACTTTGTGTGTTTTGTTCACGTTTCTAGCATCTGCAAACCCTTGCGTTGCCTTCAACATTATTCTCCCAGATCTTGCTATGCCCCATGTCTTTCTCCGTGGTTAATACCGATGCAAAGTAAACGTGCAGTAAAAAAAGACACAAAGTGCTGGAGTAATTCAGCGGCTCAGGCACCGTCGCTGGACAACATTGACACCTCCTCCTACTTACCCTTGGACCATGACACCACTGACGAGCACCAGGCCACCATTTCTAGCACCATCACCGACTTCATCAATTCCCACGCCCTACCTGACCAAGCCTCCAAACTCATCGTTCCCCAGCCCCGCACGGCCCGTTTTTACCTTCTCCCTAAAATCCACAAACCCGGCTCTCCCGGCAGACCCATTGTCTCTGCGTGTTCGTGCCCCACCGAACTCATCTCCACATACCTTGACACCATCCTATCCCCCTTGGTCAAATCCCTCCCCACCTATGTTCTAGACACCTCAGACACTCTCCGCCGCCTCCACGCATTCCACTCTCTGGGCCCTCACCCCCTCATCTTCACCATGGATGTCCGGTCACGCTACACCTCCATCCCCCACCAGGATGGCCTCAAAGCCCTCCGGTTCTTCCTCGACCAGAGGAGCAACCTTTACCCAGCCACTGACACCCTCCTCCGCTTAGCGGAGTTGGTCCTCACCCTCAATAACTTTACATTTGACTCCTCCCATTTCCTCCAAACACAAGGCGTAGCTATGGGCACACGCATGGGCCCCAGCTACGCCTGCCTCTTTGTCGGGTACGTTGAACAATCCTTGTTCAATGCGTACCAGGGCCCCATCCCCGACCTCTACCTCCGCTACATTGACGACTGCTTTGGTGCCACCTCCTGCACCCACACACAACTGACTGACTTCATCCACTTCACCACCAACTTCCATCCGGCACTCCAATACACCTGGACGATTTCCGACACTTCCCTACCATTCCTTGACCTCACCATCTCCATCGCAGGGGACAGACTCCTGACCGACATACATTATAAACCCACTGACTCACATGGCTATCTGGACTACACGTCTTCCCACCCTGCCCCCTGTAAAGACTCCATCCCTTACTCCCAATTCCTCCGCCTACGCCGCATCTGTTCCCAGGATGAGACATTTCATACCAGGGCATCGGAAATGTCCTCGTTCTTCAGGGAACGGGGATTCCCCTCCGCCACCATAGATGAGGCTCACACCAGGGTCTCATCCATACCCCGCAACACTGCTCTCTCTCCCCATCCCCGCACACGCAACAAGGGCAGAGTCCCTCTGGTCCTCACCTTTCACCCCACCAGCCGGCAAATACAACACATAATCCTCCGCCATTTCCGCCACCTCCAACGTGACCCCACCACTCGCCACATCTTCCCATCTCCCCCCATGTCTGCCTTCCGCAAAGACCGCTCCCTCCGCAACTCCCTCGTCAATTCTTCCCTTCCCTCCCGCACCACCCCCTCCCCGGGCACTTTCCGTTGCAACCGCAAGAAATGCAACACCTGTCCCTTCACCTCCCCCCTCGACTCCATTCAAGGTCCCAAGCAGTCGTTCCAGGTGCGACAAAGGTTCACCTGTATCTCCTCCAACCTCATCTACTGCATCCGCTGCTCTAGATGTCAGCTAATTTACATCGGTGAGACCAAGCGTAGGTTGGGCGACCGTTTCGCCGAACACCTCCGCTCGGTCCGCCTTAACCTACATGACCTCCCGGTGGCTCAGCACTTCAACTCCCCCTCCCATTCCCAATCCGACCTCTCTGTCCTGGGTCTCCTCCATTGCCAGAGTGAGCAACAGCGGAAATTGGAGGAACAGCACCTCATATTCCGTCTGGGGTCCTTGCGCCCCTATGGCATCAACATTGAATTCCCCCAATTTGGCTAGCCTGTGCTGTCCCCTCCCCGTCCTTCACCCTCTAGCTGTCTCCTCCCACCCTCCCATCCGCCCGCCCTCGGGCTCCTCCTCTTCCCCTTTTTCCTTCTTTCTTTCCCCACCCCCCATCAGTCTGAAGAAGGGTTTCGGCCCGAAACGTCGCCTATTTCCTTCGCTCCATAGATGCTGCTGCACCCGCTGAGTTCCTCCAGCAATTTTGTGTACCATTGATAGGTGGCATTTCAAGTCAGCCTGAAGAAGGGTTCAGACCCGAAATGCTATCTATAGATCTGATCTGAATAAGGATCCTGACATGAAACATCACCTATCCACATCTCCAGGTATGCTGCCTGACCTACTAAGTTAATCCAGCACTCTGTGTATATTTTGTAAATCAGCATCTGCAGTTCCTTGTTTCCACTGTACATTTCCACTTCCTTTGCATCCCTGCACAAAATGCCCTCCTTTGTTCATTAGTGGCCCTACTCTCTCCTTGATTCTTAGTTTGATTTAGTTTAGAGATACAGCACAGAAACAGGCCCTTCAGCCCACTGTCCACGCTACTCCAGCGATCCCCACATACTAACACTATCCTACAAACACTCGGGACAATTTACATTTTTACAAAGCTGTACGTCTTTGGAATATGGAAGGAAAATGAAGATCTCGGAGAAAACCCAGGCCGTCACGGGTAAAACATGCAAACTCCATACAGACAGCATCCGTAGTCGGGATCAAACCCAGGTCTCTGGCACTGAAACGCTGTAAGGCAGCAACTCTACCGCTGTGCCACAGTGCCGTCCTGTGATTATCCTCTTGTATTTGATCTATATATGAATTGAATGGGAACCTCCTTAACCCTGCTCACCAATGACTTTTCATGACCCCTTTTAGCCATCCTGAATCCTTATTTATGTTCTTTCCTGCTTCCTACACAAGGGCCCTGTTTAATATTAGCTAACATAAGCGTTACATATGTTTCCTTTTCCTTTTTGATTAAATTTGCAACATCCTTTATCATCCAAGTTTCCCGAAACTTGCCCTCCTTTAATCTCTTACTCCCAAGACAGGTTGGTCTGAAATCAAACCAGCTGGCCATTAAATGACTCCCACATGTCAGACTGAATGAGAAAGGCATAGAGGCGTATATGGGAGTAATGCTTGCAAGTGAGATTAGATGTAGAGAGAGAAATAATGCATGCAAGTGAGATTGGCATGACGGTTGGAATAGGCTGAAAGGCCTGTTTATATTATTTACAACTCTATTACCCTATATCAGTAGTGGAACAATAATAGCACAAGGTTACCAAAACTTAGCACAACTATCATGTAATCCTCCACATGCACAACCTTGTTCAATTAAGGACCTCTTTTTCCTACCTCTCATTGAAGATAAAACACAGGTAAAGGCTTACGGGATGCTAGCCTTCATCAAGGACATTGAATACAAGAGAAGGGAAGTTATGCTCCAATGTCATGTAACATTGGCCAGACATCAAATTAATTTCCAGTCACCTTTCTGGTCTTAGGATGTTGCCAAGGATGGTCTTTCAGATATGTGGAGTGATTATTAAGGGTAGGTCTTTATCATCTCTCCACATATCTGAAAGACTCCATCCTAGGCAACATCCTGGTGAATCTCTGCACCCTCTCCAGAGAGGCAGAGGCAGTACTGATGCAGTACTCCAGCCCTGACCAATGTTATATGAAGTTGGAGCATACTCTCCATGCTCTTGTATTTAATGCCCCAAATAATGAAGGACATCCTCCCATGTACCTTCTTAATGTTATCTGCCTGCGCTGCCATCTTCAAGGATCTTTGGAATTACACAAAGGTGTGCCTGTTTCTTCAATATCCCCAAGGACTTTACCATCCATAGTCTATGTCCCAGACTCATTAGTACTCCCAAAATGTATCACCATACATTTATCAAAATTAAATTCCATCTGCCATTTCTTAGCCAACTGGAACAAAACATTAATATTGATGGGCCGAATGGCCTAATTCTGCTCCGATCACTTATGAAGGAACCCTTTAGCTTAAGACTACCGCTACTGTCAACAACTCCATTAATTTTAGTCTCATCACAGAACTTACTGATTATGTCACCTCCATCGATATCCAAATCATTCACATATATTGCAAAGAGCAAAGGTCACAACACCAATCCCTGATGAATGCCACTAGTCACAGGCATCCAATCACAAAAACGGCATTCTACTTGATTCCCATTATTTTCTTAAGAGGTAAATGTGGAAATTGTGATGAATCAGTGTAACCCTGGAACGATAGGGAGTTTGAATAAGTTTACCAATTTGTGAGTATTTAAAAGGGAAAGTAAGTGAACAGAATGTACTATAAGCATTTCTGGAATACGTCTGGGTGTCATGTATAGGTGTTTTGTAACTTGGACAGTGAAAAGTGACCGCAGTATTGGAGCTAATGAATTTATTTGAGCTTAGGGAATGTCGTTTGTAATATATACCATAGATCTGCGCTGAATCATATTATTTTCTACTTATGTAGACAAAGGCAGCAAGAAAAATATATGGCTGCATGTGCATGTTACCAAATTAGGGAGAAAAGAAGATTGCAGGGGGCCATTGATAGGCTGTTGGACAAGGAATTGCATTCCAAAGCTGTGAAATGTAGCACATCTGAGAGAAAAAAAAAACCTCTCAAGAAGAATGCCCTAAATGGTGCGAGTTTTAACTGTACATGAATAGAAAATATCAGGTGTGGACACAGAGAAGATAAATATCTGCATGGTTTCTCCGCATCACCTGGTACTACTGGTGGAAAATCAGCAAATAATCACTGATGGTATTAACTGGACTTCTGATTGGATATAAAAATGTGACATTTAGTTTAGTTTATTGTTGTCACATGTACTGGGGTACAGTGCAAAGTTTTCATTTACATGCTATCCAATCAAAGGAAAGACTATACATTTTCTCTGCCCGACTCTCAGTCTGAAGAAGGGTCTCTACCCGAACGTCCCCTATTCCTTTTCTCCAGAGAGTTACTTCAGCTTTTTGTGTCTGTCTTTAGCACAGAAACACTCCTGGCTATGCCGATCATTCTGCCCATGATGACCACCAAATACCTGGTAATATCCAAATCAGAAGCTGTAAATATAGATGAATCTTCTGAATCTTCTGAATTTTGTAGTGGGCAGGGCAGTACTCCGCATATCGCCAACTTGGGCAATTTTACATTTTTATCAAGCCAATTAATCAAGCCAATTAAGAGCAGGGAGGTTCTACTGCAGTTGTACAGGGTCTTGGTGAGACCACATCTGGAGTATTGCGTACAGTTTTGGTCTCCTAATCTGAGGAAAGACATTATTGCCCTAGAGGGAGTGCAGAGAAGGTTCACCAGACTGATTCCTGGGATGTCAGGACTGTCTTATGAAGAAAGACTGGATAGACTTGGTTTATACTCTCTAGAATTTAGGAGATTGAGAGGGGATCTTATAGAAACTTGTACAATTCTTAAGGGGTTGGACAGGCTAGATGCAGGAAGATTGCTCCCGATGTTGGGGAAGTCCAGGACAAGGGGTCACAGCTTAAGGATAAGGGGGAAATCCTTTAAAACCGAGATGAGAAGAACATTTTTCACACAGAGAGTGGTGAATCTCTGGAACTCACTGCCACAGAGGGTAGTCGAGGCCAGTTCATTGGCTATATTTAAGAGGGAGTTAGATGTGGCCCTTGTGGCTAAGGGGATCAGAGGGTATGGAGAGAAGGCAGGTACGGGATACTGAGTTGGATGATTAGCCATGATCATATTGAATGGCGGTGCAGGCTCGAAGGGCCGAATGGCCTACTCCTGCACCTAATTTCTATGTTTCTATGTTTCATATGAAGAAAGACTGGATAGACTCGGCTTGTACTCGCTAGAATTTAGAAGATTGAGGGGGGATCTTATAGAAACTTACAAAATTCTTAAGGGGTTGCACCTATTTTTTTATGTTTCTATGTCTATGTTTCTATGTTAACCTACAAACCTGTACGTCTTTGGCGTGTGGGAGGAAACCGAAGATCTCGGAGAAAACCCACACAGTTCACGGGGAGAACGTACAAACTCCATACAGACAGCACCCAGAGTCGGGATCGAACCCGGGTCTCTGGTGCTGCAATTTGCTGTAAGGCAGCAACTCTACCGCTGTGCCACCATGAACGATGAGCTGCAAACTGGTTTGCAGGGCTATATGGAAATAGGGAAAATGTGATGCAAGGGATTCAATGGTCAAAATGGCCTCCCGCTGTGCATTTGTAAGTACGTAAGCAAAGCTTTTCCTTGGTCAGAGTTTTCAGGGACATATTTAATGGTGGTTCACAAGCATGTGTGAGAAACCGTTTAAATGCATATTTCCAATGCTGTCCTGTCTTTTAGAAACACAATCTCGAGAGACCAATTCCAAATACCATACACTTCTGCATTTGCAACTCAAATCAACCACGTGTAGGAATGAACTGCAGATGTTGGTTTAAATCAAAGGTAGACACAAAATGCTGGAACAATTCAGTGGGACATGCAGCATCTCTGGAGAGAAGGAATAGGTGATGTTTCAGCTCGAGGCCCTTCTTCAGACTGAATCAGCCATCACTGGATTAATCAAAATGAATAATGCAAAGAAATGATAGGGATATATAAGTTGCTATTAAGAGCACTCTTATCATTTTTCAATGGGTAATTCATGTGATCAGTTCTAGGTGGAGACATAGAAGTTTGGATAGGCACATGAACATGCAGGCAATGAGGGGCATGGGTCATGTGTAAGAGTTTGTCTTGGCATCATATTTGTCACAATAATTGTGGGCTGAAGGGCCTGTTCCTGTGCTGTACTATTCTATGTTCAATGCCTACTTTAAAAGCAAAAATATCAGTGTGCTTGACAACAAGGTAGAATAAACAGTATTGCTGCTCAAATCTACGCACAAGCTTTCCAAAGTACGAAAGCCATGACAAAGATCTGAAAGTCGCCGTGACCTATACAAAATATAGATATAAATTGCTGACAATGCAACAGTCAACTTATTTATTCAGCTAACAGACAGTATCCACTTTTCTTTATCTTAAAGAACCAAAGAATGCCATAATTTGGCCAAATCCATTAACAAAATAAATGACATATTGATAAAAATCAACTTACTCCCAATACAGCACAAAGAAAAGTACAGCATAATAGTACACAATAGTAGTTTCAATCAGAAGACATTTGCTACATCGAGCCCATCTATTAGCATGAACAAGGGGTCACAGTTTAAGGGGTCCAGAACAAGGGGTCACAGTTTAAGGATAAGGGGGAAATCTTTTAGGACCGAGATGAGGAAAATATTTTTCACACAGAGAGTGGTGAATCTCTGGAATTCTCTGCCACAGAAGGCAGTTGAGGCCAGCTCATTGGCTATATTTAAGAGGGAGTTAGATGTGGCCCTTGTGGCTAAAGGGATCAGGGGGTATGGAGAAAAGGCAGATACAGGATACTGAGTTGGATGATCAGCCATGATCATATTGAATGGCAGTGCAGGCTCGAAGGGCCAAATGGCCTACTCCTGCACCTATTTTCTACGTTTCTATGTTGCAGGGTTGTCCGGTTTCTCTCCAGTGCAAAGAACCAATAACCACTCTTGATCTTGAATTCTGAATCTTATCTCTTTCCAAGAAACTGCATAGAATTTCCTTTTCCACATCTCTTCAATATATTTACCATCCTTTTATCAAAATATTCCTGCTGTATTTCCTGGTGGTTTTCTTTCACCAAGCCCTTATATTTAATTTATATTGGTTACAGAGCTCTTCGAGGTCTTACTGAGCAAACTTTCACCTCCTTGCTACTTTCTCCAACAAAGAGGAAAGCTCACGGTAGTGGGGTTTTTTTCTCAGTAGTGATTCCCTGTAAGGTCATGTGTGTGCAGAGCAATCTGAAGTTGCACCTCTGAAAAAAAGGTGGCAATTACAGCTAAATTGCAGACTTTACACTACCCTAAGCTTTTCTCTTTGTAAGACAAGGGGGCGCAATGAAGTGTTTGAAAGGTGTGAAGGATTATCAGTGAGATATGTATTTAGGTGCTTCTGCCAGGTCAGAGGAGTTACCATTCAAGACCAGCATGGTTGCTGATGGACATATAGAGCAAAACGAAACAAAGGAAAACCATTGACAGAAATATGACCTACCCAAAGTCCTATAAAGCTGCATCATGACTTCCTGGCTCTTATATTCAATGCCCCAACCTATGAAAGCAAGCATACCATATCACTCTATCTACTTGTGCTGCCACTTTCAGGGAGTTATGGACTTCGATCCCATGATCCTTCTGTTGAGGGTCATGCTATTCATTGTATATTTTCCCCTTACATTCGACCTCCCAAAGTCCAATGCCTCACACTTCCTTGAATTAAACTCCATCTGACATTTCTTCGCCCATTTCAATAGCTGCCTATATCCCGCTATGACAGCCTTCCTCACAGTCCTCAACACCAGAAATCTTGGTGTCATCTGCAAATCCATTAACCAACCCATCTATGGTTCATCCAAGTCTTTATAGATATCACATGGAGCAGACAAGGTGGAATTAATGAGTACATTGGGATTTATGGTCAAGAACCTTTGCAATTAGGCCCACTGAAATTACAAAGTTTCACATCTATAAAATCATCATGTTGGTAGGGTAAAGCTCCAAACAAACAAAAATAACAACATCACCTCCCTCATTGTTTAAATGGCCAGTGTCCCACTTCCTCTCTTTGAAATAGTTGTCATCCTGACCGTGCCAAATACTCACAATAATTGATGTTACTTGAAATAATTTCAAAATGAATGATCAGGACTTACTACAAAACATAGGTAGAGGTTGGATATCCTCCAAATAGTGATATATATTCGAAGGTGGTTGATAGAAAACTCACCGCTTGTCCAGTGAGAAGAGCTCCAACATATGCAAGCGGCTCAGCACCATCCAAGCCAAAGCAGCCCATTAGATTGGCAATCCACCCACCACACTAAACAGTCATACCGACACCAGTGACACACACTGGCTACACCAACAAAGTTAACTGAACTTACTTGCCGATTCCATTCTGACAGTACCTCCCTAACGCATGATATCTACCATTAAGGAAGATGATAGTAACATATAAATCACAAACACTACTGAATTGAAAATATCTTGGTGGTCTTTGATTGTTACTGTATCTAAGTCAGGCAGGTCTCTGCCTAATAGCACCATGGGAGTGAGTACCTTCAGAAACAGACTACTGCAGTTAATGGTGGTGATAGACAATCGCCTTCTTCTGGACATTTAAGGATGGGCAATTAATGCTGGTGTTGGTAGCAATGACCACATCCAACAAAACCAATGTAAAAAAATAAACAGCCCCTCTGTTCCTTGCTGCACGTGGGATTTTGTTGTAAATTTGCCCTCATGACAAATCCTACTGCATTACAAAAGGAATCCATGGACCATCCTAAAAAATTGGTGAAGTACAGAACTATTATTGGATTGGGTTGGATTCAATTTTATTGTCATTGCACTTTTCAGTGCAACAAAATGGCTTATTAATCTTCAAATTGTATATGTTTAGGGTTTAAGAGAAAATCTGCCTTGTGTGGCAGTTGGCAAATCATTACATCATCCAGTTTAAGTATCACTAAGTAAGTTTGGCAAATACAAAGAGGAGGATGTTGCCAAAATTCTGCATCTCCAGCTGTGCAACGGTGGCCAGATTTGGAAAATGGTACCAACCACAGTGAATATTGGCATGTACATATATCAAAGTAGAAACACCGTTTTTTTACTGGACAAATTTAATATGGTCCTTAAATTATCTCCATTTTGTGAGCTTTATTTCCATCTTGGTGGTCAAAGCACTTTCCTCTCCTCAAGGTTATGATTGATTTTTCTGTGGCATTGTGATACAGACAACATCCACAGTAAGTAATGGATAGCCCTTGTCTGGTTAGCAATTGTGTTCATGCGTGTCTAATGAGGACAAACCTGCCAGTTTAACCCATTTAATTCACAAAAGCATCAATCTAAATCAAATTGATTATTCAAAAATACCCTCGACATTTGTTCACAGGCAGAAGTGTTGCCAAATTTTACAAAAATTAGTGTTGCCCTTTCAAACAACCATACTGATATACATCTACAGTACAATTCCCTATCATCCTTGTCTAATGCAATCTGGTACATGAAAATTATGATGAGTTGTTTTCTAATTTAATATCACTGCAACTTTCAGAATTACAAATACATAAAATTCGTTAAACATACACAAGATCCTGTGCGTCAAACAGAATCAGCAGGCACTGCAGCACAGTTAATGTCATTAATAGCCCCATCAAGTTAAAATATCTTCAATCAGCATTAACAAAGCTGATCTAAAGGAGCACTGGGCACAAGTCAAAGAACAATTGAGCAGATTGATACACAGCTGCCAAGTCACTGTCATGCATTTTGCACAAGGAAGGTCAACTTCATTCTAACATTCATTGTGCAATTAGAACCGACTCAAACAAATAACAGGAAAATCAGGAGCTATAAAATCATGCAGGCTGACCTCCACACCCAGTTGTCCAAAATGCCCTGCCTCAGAGAATTGCTGGGCTCAAAACTTTACATGTCACAATATATGAATTTCCACATGAAAGAATAAACGTACAAAGGCCAATCTTATGAAATTAAATTACAAACTGTCTCCTTCACTGTGGAAATCTACCTTGGTAATTTCGTAGATGTATCACTGATTGGCGGAGATTCCTCTTTGGCCCCTTTACTTCTGGCAATAGAAATTAATCTTTACGTTGTGACATTAATTTTGTAACAAAACAAGTTACATTTCTGGGGCTTAGATTTAAAACATGCATGAAGGGACCAGCAGAAGAGGAGCCTAATCAGAGGAACGGTTTGCATTGTAATGGAGCACAGAATTAAGGTGGTCAGAGAGGGGAACACTGCAGATGAGTGCCGTGATTTAAAGGGAAAACATTTGGGAAGGTGACCCAAAGCACATTAGAGAAGTATAGCGTTCAGCTCTAGGTTTGTTATGTCATTCAAGAACCAATGCTTTTCCATCCACTTAGGATAGGAGTGCAGTTTCACAAGGTCAAGTAAAGTTGGCTATGGAAAGAAAATCATTGATTTCAAAGGCTGAAGGAAAATGAAAGTTGGTAAAGCAAAAATTGCTTGCTGCATCAACACATTAACTGGCATGGCCATATGTCATTGAATTGAAGAATACAGTTGAACAGAGGGATCTGGGAATAACCGTGCATAGTTCCTTGAAGGTGGAATCTCATATAGATAGGGTGGTAAAGAAAGCTTTTGGTATGCTAGCCTTTATAAATCAGAGCATTGAGTATAGAAGCTGGGATGTAATGTTAAAATTGTACAAGGCATTGGTGAGACCAAATCTGGAGTATGGTGTACAATTTTGGTCGCCCAATTATAGGAAGGATGTCAACAAAATAGAGAGAGTACAGAGGAGATTTACTAGAATGTTGCCTGGGTTTCAACAACTAAGTTACAGAGATAGGTTGAATAAGTTAGGTCTTTATTCTCTGGAGCGCAGAAGGTTAAGGGGGGACTTGATAGAGGTCTTTAAAATGATGAGAGGGGTAGACAGAGTTGATGTGATCAAGCTTTTCCCTTTGAGAATAGGGAAGATTCAAACAAGAGGACATGACTTCAGAATTAAGGGACAGAAGTTTAGGGGTAACATGAGGGGGAACTTCTTTACTCAGAGAGTGGTAGCGGTGTGGAATGAGCTTCCAGTGGTAGTGGTGGTGGCAGGTTCGTTGGTATCATTTAAGAATAAATTGGATAGGCATATGGATGAGAAGGGAATGGAGGGTTATGGTATGAGTGCAGGCAGGTGGGACTAAGGGAAAATAATTGTTCGGCGCGGACTTGTAAGGCCGAGATGGCCTTATCCCTCTCTTTATTTTATATGCTCCCATCAGGTCACTCTTCATCCTCTGACGCTCCAGAAAAAACAACCCAAGTTTGTCCAACACTCCTTGCACTCTCTAATCTAGGCCTCTAATAAAATACTATCTAATCCTGGTGAACCTCTTGAGCAACCTCTCCAAAGCCTACATATCTGCCCTATAATATGCAAACCAGAATGGCACACAATAATCCAAATTTTGCCTAACCAAAGGTATATACAGCTGCAACATGACTTCCTAAATGTTATACTTAAAACCAGGGCTGCCAACTCTCACGCTTTGAGCGTGACACTCACGCATTTCAGCCAATTCTCACGCCCTCACGCTGAAGACAGAATTCTCACGCTGAATTCAGTCCCTGCACAGCAAAGATCTATAGGATCTATAGGATCTTTGCTATAGGATCTTTGCTGCACAGTTTGTCTCTTTGCGCCACCACATGACAGCGATTTGCACGGATTGGGGAAGCGCGTCGGTCTCGGGCAGTGGGTGTCAGCGCTTTTTTGCGCAGTCTGCGAGCGCTGCGCTTCTGGCTGCCGCGGTAACCTCACTCCCTCCCTCCCTCCCTCCTGCCCGTCAACGCACACGGCAGCGCCAGCGCCGCCAATCCACGCTGCACCGTGCCTGCCAGGGGCGGCCGGGGAAAGAGAGGGAGGGGAGAAAGAGAGAGAGAGAAAGAAAAAAAGGGAGGGATGGAGGCAAAGAGAGATAGGGGAGGGAATGTAGAAAGGGGATGAAGGAAGGGAAGGAGAAAGGGGAGAAAGAGGAAGCGTGAGGAAAAAGAAGGAGGGTGAGGAAAGAGAGGGAGGAGAGGAAAGAGGGAGGTATGGGGGGGGGGAAAGAGGGAGGTATGGGGGGGGAGGGGAGGGAGGAAAGAGGGAGGGATGGGGGGAGGAAAGAGGGAGGAGGGAGGAAGGGGAGGAAAGAGGGAGGGAGGGGAGGATGGAGGGGGGGAAGGAAAGAAGTGTGTGTGTCTGTTTCCCTGTGTGTGTCTCCTTGTGTGTGTGTGTGTGTGTGTGTGTGTGTGTGTGTGTGTGTGTGTGTGTGTGTGTGTGTGTGTGTGTGTGTGTGTGTGTGTGTGTGTGTGTGTGTGTGTCTGTCTCTGTGTGTGTGTGTGTCTGCCTGTCTGTCTGTCTCCCTGTGTGTGTGTGTCTGTCTGTCTGTGCGTCTCACTGTGTGTGTGTGTGTGTGTGTCTGTCTCCCTGTGTGTGTGTGTGTGTGTCTGTCTGTCTGTGCGTCTCCCTGTGTGTGTGTGTGTGTGTGTGTCTCCCTGTGTGTGTGTGTGTGTGTGTGTGTGTGTGTGTGTGTGTCTCCCTGTGTGTGTGTGTGTGTGTGTGTGTGTGTGTGTGTGTGTCTGTCTCCCTGTGTGTGTGTGTGTCTGTCTCCCTGTGTGTGTGTGTGTGTGTGTGTGTGTGTGTGTGTGTGTGTGTGTGTGTGTGTGTGTGTGTGTGTGTCAGTCTCCCTGTGTGTGTGTGTGTGTGTGTGTGTGTGTGTGTGTGTGTGTGTGTGTGTGTGTGTGTGTGTGTGTGTGTGTGTGTGTGTGTGTGTGTGTGTTCCTTTGTGTATGTGTCTCCCTGTGCGTCTGTTGTCACATCCTGGCCTTAGACAGGGCTGCCAACTCTCACGCTCAAAGCGTGAGAGTCATGCATTTCAGCCAATTCTCACGCTGATGACAGAATTCTCACGCTGTCTTCAGTCCCTGTCCAGTTTGTCTCTTTGCGCCACATCACAGCGATCTGTGCAGTCTGGGGAAGCGCGTCAATTGGCGGCTGTGAGTGACGTCGCGTCTCTTCTCTTCTTTCTTGGTTGGATGTGCAGCCGCCGACAACATGAAGCAGCCGGAGATAGAACTAACCAGGTGAATCAGTTGTAAAACATGGGGGGACCACAATGAGGCCAAACATCAAGGACAGGGTTCGGCAACCTACGGCACACGGGCTGAATCCGGCCCTTAACCTGAAAAACCACGGGGTTTTTTCAATTCGTTTTCACAGGGTCGGGGCAGGCGAGCCGATCTCAGAACTGCAGCCAGTCCCTGGGACGCGAGCTGATCTGGGAACGGCAGCTAGTCCCTGGGCACGCAGAATGCCAACTTGATCATTATGGACAAATTGGGCCAGCCACGTACATGTTGTATAACTCTGACTCTATGAAGATCTGAATGGGCTTAGAATGACCATTTAAGCAAAATTGCCCCCACTTTCCCCATTTTGATTCTTGAGATTAATATCCCTTTGCTCTGTTAACAGCGTTAAAGTACTTATGAGGTCGAGTCAGGAAAGGGAACATGTTATTTCTTTTTAGTTTGCTTTAATTTGTTAGTTGATTGTTTGTTGAGTGCCATCATTTCCGAAATGGTCTTAAAGTAACTTAACTGTTATAAAGCAGTAATAAGTGATTTTTGACCAAACAATTGGAACTTGCATAAAATGTTTGCATTATTAGCAGGACTGCCAACTCTCACGCATTTCACAAAGTTCTCATGCTCTCACGCTGATCACAAAATTTCTCACGCTCAAATATCTGCGGATGCTGAAAGTTCAAAATAAAGCAAAAATTGTTTTAGAGGTGAGTAAAATCCATGAGGGGAATATCAGGTGAATGCATAGTCTTTTTCCCAGGATATGTGATTCAGCACCAACCCCCCTCCCCCTTCCCCTTCCCCTTCCCCCCTGAGGCACAGCACACACCTCCCACCATCACCTCCGGTGACTCTATGTCTGTCGACCGCTCTGTCCACACCCCATGGAGTTTTAACCCTGACCCGGAGCCAGGAGCGGACCGCCTCCGGAGCCTACTATGGGAGGGGGAACACCCCCTCCCCCCATTGGTCACTACGCTCCCTCACAATTTCTCACTCTCACATCTCACCCAATGTTGGCAGCCCTGCTTAAAACCCAACCGACGACGGCAAGTATGCCATATGCCTTCTTTATCAACTTATCTACTTGTACTGCTATTTTCAGAGAGCCATGAACTTGCCATCCCAGTGTTCCCAGGATCCTGCTACTGACTGTATACTTCCCTCTTATATTTGACTTCACATTTGCCTGGCCATATTTCCAACTAATTTCCTGATGCATTCTTTGACAACCTTCCTCGCCACCACAACTCTGACAATTTTTGTGTCATCGGTTAATATACTAATCAGGACACCTACATTTTCATCCAAATTATTCATATATATATATATCATAAACAACAGTGGTTACAGCACAGAATCCAGTGGATATCACTGCTCACAGACCTCCAGACCAATTTTGTATCCAAAATACCATTGCATGGGACACTAGTTTATAATTACACAAGACAATGGTGAGACCGCATTTGGAGTACTGTCTCAGATAGTAGTCCCTAGTAGTACTGGTCACCTAGCTACAGGAAGGATGTCACTAAGCTGAAAAGGGTGCAGAAAAGGTTCACAAGGATGTTACTGGGATTGGAAGGCTTGGTATAAGGAGAGACTGGATAGGCAGGGTATTTTTCTCTGGAGCAAAATTTCTGAGGAGTGACCTTATAAGGCTATATAAAATCAAAAGGGGCATTGATATTGGAGTCTAAACCTGGAGGGCACAGATTTAAGGTGAAGGAGACCAGAGGCAGAACCTTTTTATGCAAAGGGTGACAAGTATGTACAGTGAGCTGCCAGAGGAAATGGTAGAGGTGGGTACAATTACAATGTTTATAAAATATTTGGACGGGTTCATGGCTAATCAAGCAGGGCTGCCAACATTGGGTGAGAATTGAGAGTGAGAAATTGCAAGGGAATGCAGCAACCAGACTCGAGGGATCATAGCAACCGAGGGGGGCGGGGGGGGGGGGATCCATCCTCCTATGTTAGGGAGCTTTTGCATTTTTCAGCTTGAAATTGTGCAATCTGGTGCATATTGTAGTGAGTCTTTTAACTTACACTTGAATGCAACATTTATGCTTTAAATTGGATTAGGTATGAATAATGTTAGGCTAAATTACATTCCTAATGACATTCACAGTAGATCCAGGCTCTGATCAACAGATGCAGCACATGAATGACCTTAGTATATTCATGTATGAAAATCAGATTATAATTAATGCTGAGTTATTCCAGCTTTTTGTGTCTATCTTCAGTTTAAACCAGCACCTGCAGTTCCTTCCTACACTCTGTGTTAAGCAAAACAGGTCTATTCTCATAGCATTATTCAGCTCAACTAAGTATTTTCTTCACCTCCTTTGCTGCAGAGAAGACAATCCCAGTTATCAAATCTTTCTTCAAAGCAAAAAAAAAATTCCAGCCCTGCCAACATCTTCATAAATCACCCCTGGATCCTCTCCAGAGCAATTGCACCCTTTCTACAACGTGTCATAGTCTTCTGTTTGTTCCTTTGGATCGATCAGCGACGTGGAGAGGGGGGATGTGCTGCTTGGGCAACAGCCTGTCCTCCATATGACATCGCCCAGGCTTGCATCCGACCACACATCACCAGCAAACTAGGATGCATCATCCATGGCCAGTCATAACCGAAGGGCCTACTACATAGTCTTACAGCATGGAAACAGGCCCTTCATCCCAACTTGTCCATGCAGATCAAGATGCCCTATATAAAGGAGTCCTTTTGGCCCATATCCCTTTAAACCTTTCCTGTCCACGTACCTGTCCAAATGTCTTTTAAATGCTGTCATTTTACCTGCCTACTTCCCCTGGCAGCTCGTTCCACATACCCACCATCCTCTGCGTGAAAATGTTGTCTCTCAGGTTCCTATTAAATCGTTCCTCTCTCACTTTAAAGTAGGGGTGTCAAACTCAATTTAGGTCACGGGCCAGATTGGGCATAATGCAACTTCATGCGGGCTGGATCAGTAGTGCACGTGCAAACGCACCCTTTCCATTAATAAACCGTTTGAAATCGAACATTAGCAGACACAAATGTAGACCTAACGAAGCAAATTGTAAATGTAGGCTACACAACTGCAACTAATTTTTATTAGCCTGCTCCCAACAATCAAACTCTGACAATTCTTCTTCTTTTCGTGTCTTTGAAGCTGGTTGACTATATGACAGTTTCCCATTCCTTTACACAGTCCTTTGCGTTTTTATTGAACACTGCAAGATCCTTTGTGCTGCACTGGTTGGGTAGTAGGGGGCAGACAAGGCAGTGCTGCATTGTATGGTCCTCTTCTCCACATTCACAGGTGGTTGGTAGTAGTCGAGCCCCCTTCTCTCTCTCCTTACGGTGCTGTCGCTTTTTTTCTGCGACACGGCGTAGTTCCATTTTGTGAAGTGCAGCTCCTTCCTGCACGGATTTCCTCCAGGAGACACCCTCACACACGCACTGATACACACAACCTCATACACACTGATACACACAACCTCATACACACTGATCCACACTCTCATACACACTGACACACACTCACATATAATGACACACACCCTCACACACCCTCACAAACACTGACATACACCCTCACACACACCGACACAAACCCTCACACACACTGATACGTACTCTCACACACATACATTCTCACACACACTGATACACTCTGACAATGAACACAGTGATTGAAGTGAGGGTGTGGGTGAAGGTGTGTGAGAATGTATGTCAGTGTATGTAAGGGTGTGTGTGAGGGTGTGTGTCAATATGTGTGTGTGTGTGTGTATATCAGTGTGTGTATCAGTGTGTGAAAGTGTGTATCAGTGTGTGTGTCAGTCTGTGTGTGTGTGTGTGTGTGTGTGTGTGTGTGTGTGTGTGTGTGTGTGTGTGTGTGTGTGTGTATATCAGGGTGTGTGTCAGTGTGTGAGGGTGTGCGTCATTATATGCAAGTGTGTGTCAGAATGTATGAGAGTGTGTATCAGTGTGTGTGAGGTTGTGTGTATCAGTGTGTGTGTCAGTGTGTGCGAGAGTGTCAGTGTGTATCAGTGTGTGTGAGAATGTATGTGTGTGAGAGTGCGTGTCAGTGTGTGTGAGGGTTTGTGTCGGTGTGTGTGAGGGTGTATGTCAGTGTTTGTGAGGGTGTGTGTCATTATATGTGTTAGTGTGTAGAGGTGTAGTGTGTGTCATTATATGTGAGTGTGTCAGTGTATGAGGTTGTGTGTATCAGTGTGTGTGAGAGTGTGTATCAGTGTGTATGAGGTTGTGTGTATCAGTGCGTGTGTGAGGGTGTCTCCTGGAGGAAATCCGTGCAGGAAGGAGCCGCACTTCACAAAATGGAACTACGCCGTGTCGCAGAAAAAAAGCGACAGCACCGTAAGGAGAGAGAGAAGGGGGCTCGACGACTACCAACCACCGCCAGTCTCCACTGCCCATGTTGCACCAAGGTGTGTGGATCGCGGATCGGCCTCTACAGACAACTGCAGACCCACAAATAGACGACCCTATGGAGAGGACAGTCACACTAATTTCACTGATGATGATGATGACCGTATGTCAGTGTGTGTGAGGGTGTGTGTCAGTGTGTGTCAGTGTGTGTGAGGGTGTGTGTCAGTGTGTGTGAGAGGGTGTGTGAGAGTGTATGTGTGAGGGTGTGTGTTTGTGAGAGTGAGAATGTGTGTGAGAATGTATGTGTGAGTGTGTGAGAGAGTGTGTGTCCAGGGTGTGTGTGTGTCAGTCTGTGTTAGGTTGTGTATGGAGAGTGTGTATCAGTGAAGCAGCGACAACACCTGGAGAGAGCGGAAATTTGGGGACTTACCGATGTCCGGAGAGCATTTCCGTCTCCCCCGCCGGTAGTTTGACACCCCTGCTTTAAACCAATGCCCTCTAGTTCTTGAATCACATCTCCCAGGAAAAAGACTATGCATTCACCTTATATATTCCCCTCATGGTTTTTACTCACCTCTAGAACAATTTTTGCTTTATTTTGAATTTCCGGCACCTGCAGATTTTCGTTCCATGAATGTCAAATGGAATCATTAGTACTGCAGTTACATTGCCATTTTAAATAGTGTGCGATGGGCTTAAGACAATCAAATTGCTCGTTCTTTACGGGAAACCCACCGACAGAAAGCTATTCTCATTGGTGAGTGTGGAGGAGATCTGGAAGCCTTGGGCGAATTGAATTGTCCGTGGCTTTATTTATTTGTTTAATTTTTGGTTGAGCGTGAGAAATTCTGTGATCAGCGAGAGAATTGCGTGAAATGCGTGAGTCTCACGATCAATGCGCGAGAGTTGGCAGCCCTGTTTAAAGCCTGCAACACAGACTAATGGGGCAAACTCAGGTCGGTATAGAGAAGTTGTGTCAAAAGGCCTGTTTCAGTGTTGTATAACTCTGTCAGGGCTCGAAATTAGCGGTTGCCCAGGTGCCAATGGCAACTTACAGTCCCGCCGGGCAACCTAAAAGCCATGCCATTTTGCCCGGCTTGGCAAGCAACCGGGACACCTAGCGTTTAATTCTGAGCAGGCCCCCTCTCTATCTCTCTCTCTCTGTCAATCTCCGTCTCCGCCCGCCATCCGTGTCCGGGACTCGGCTCTCAGGTCTCTGCTCGGCTATCGGCTTTCGGCTCTCGAGTCTCGGGTCTTGGCTCAGCACGGCCGGCCACCTTATACATGCGCACTGCCACGGCCAACACATCATCGGCCGTGGTTGTGCGCACGTGCGGCCCTGCACATGCGCACTGCCACGGCAACTGGTCGGCGTCGGCCACTTTCTCCCTCCCTTTGCATTGTGGGAGTTCTGCCCGCCATTGCTGTCCGGTCGCTGCTCACCGCGACTGCTGAAAACCAACGCAGAATCACTCCTTGGAGCTGGAGTAACTCCCTGGAGTAACTCTTGCTTCTTGGTTTCCTGGTCCTCCAAAAATATTCGAAGTGGAATTTAAACTGGTGGACCCACCACCGCCAAACTCTGAAAAATAACGGCCTATTGCATTTTATCTGTTTATTTATTGTGTATATATATGGTCGATAGTATATAGACACACTGAACTTTTATCTCCTGTTCTGTATTATGTTTACATATTCTGTTGTGCTGCAGCAAGCAAGAATTTCATTGCCCTATCTGGGGCACATGACAATAAAACTCCCTTGACTCTTGACTTGGACTAAAGCAAAATAGGGTTCTTTTTGGGGGGAAAAAAAAAGCCACCTTGAATTTAGTTGCGTCTGGTTGGTACCTATGGTAGTGAGGACTATTCCATGCTTTAATTGTGCGGGGGAACTCCATGGAGCAGCCAGCATCTCTGGATAGAAGAAATTGGGTGATGTTTCGGGTAGAGACCCTTCTTTACATTTCCTCTGGTTTTAGTGCTTTTAGTTTAATTTAAAGATACAGCGTGGAAACAGGCCCTTCGGCCCACCGGGTCCACGCCGACCACCGATCACCCGTACTCTAGTTCTATCCAACACATCAGCGACGTAAGTCAAGAGTGTTTTATTCTCTCACGTCCCAGTTAGAACAATGAAATCCGTACTTGCAGCAGCACAACAGAATATGTAAACATAGTACTCTGTAAACAATGTTATAAACAAGAAAACAAAACTCCATACAGACAGCACCTATATTCAGGATTAATTCCAGGTCTCTGGCAACTTTAGGCAGCAACTTCATGGCCAATGTACTGCCCCAATAGCCTTGAAATGAATTAAAACATACAGTAGCTGTAAAGGGGGACATAGTGTCACTTAGAGATTTAAGACTGAAAATGGATAGTTTCTTTTTTTTAGTAACCAAAATTATCAACATATCATTTTTTTGTGTTGGAAAATAAAATATAGTGGCACAGCTGGTGGACTTGCTGCCTCACACGCCAGAGATCCGAGTTCAATCCTGTTCTCGGGCACTGTCTGTGTTGAAATTGCATATTCTCCCTGCAAGCATGTAGGTTTCCTCCCACATCCCAACAACGGATTGGCTTTGTAGGTTAACTTGTCTCTGTAAAATTGCCCCTAATGTGCAGGGAGTGGGTGAGGAAAGTGGGATAACAGAACTTGTGTGAATAGGTAGACAAAAATGCTGGAGAAACTCAGCAGGTGAGGTAGCATCTATGGAGCGAAGGAAATAGGCGACGTTTTGGGTCGAGACCCTTCTTCAGACTGTGAGGGTGCGAGGGGGGGGCGAGAAGAAGAAAGGAAGAGGCGGAGACAGTGGGCTGAGGGAGAGCTGGGTAGCGGAGGAGAAAGTAGGGACTACCTGAAATTGGAGGTCAATGTTCATACCGCTGGGGTGTAAACTGCCGAAACAGGCGACGTTTCTGGTCGAGACCCTTCTTCAGACTGATGTCGGGAGGGGTGGGGGGCGGGAAAAAGAAAGGAAGAGGCGGAGGCAGTAGGCTGTGGGAGAGCTGGGAATGGGAGGGGAAGGAGGGAGAAAGCAAGCACCACCTGAAATTGGAGAAGCCAATGTTCATACCGCTGGGGTGTAAACTACCCAAGCAAAATATGAGGTGCTGTTCCTCTAATTTGCAGTGGGCCTCACTCTGGCCATGAAGGAGGCCCAGGACAGAAAGGTCGGATTCGGAATGGGAGTGTAGGTTAAAGTGCTGAGCCACCGAGAGATCAGGTTGGTTATTGCGAACTCAGTGGAGGTGTTGTGCGAAGCGATCGCCAAGCCTGCGTTTGGTCTCACCGAGGTTGATCATACGCTGAATAACCATATTTTTGTTTGGAAGTGGAAAAAGATAATAGAAATTGCATTCATTGCAACGTGTAAAAAGAGTTGAGATACTGTATTATAATTTTGCTGCATGTCATTGTGATATATATCCTGTCTTGATTGGTGAATATGTTTAGTTTGCGACTTTATCTGAAGCAGAAATAATATGTGAATGCTTCATTGACCCTAATTCCGACTGGTAACAACCATATAACCATTTAACCATATAACAATTACAGCACGGAAACAGGCCATCTCGGCCCTACAAGTCCGTGCCGAACAATTTTTTTCCCTTAGTCCCACCTGCCTGCACTCATACCATAACCCTCCATTCCCTTCTCATCCATATGCCTATCCAATTTATTCTTAAATGATACCAACGAACCTGCCGCCACCACTTCCACTGGAAGCTCATTCCACACCGCTACCACTCTCTGAGTAAAGAAGTTCCCCCTCATGTTACCCCTAAACTTCTGTCTCTTAATTCTGAAGTCATGTCCTCTTGTTTGAATCTTCCCTATTCTCAAAGCGAAAAGCTTGATCACTTCGTCCGAGCACATTATCGCACACGTCATGCAAGCCGTCTTAAATGACCACCTAAAATTTCATTTACCAACCTAAAAAGCTGCCGAGGTTGCCCGGCTGGCAACAGGGAAAAAAAGTTAAGCGAGAGCCCTGTCCTATATGACTATGACTTTAATTAAGCTTGTGAACCTTCTCTACAAGATTCAAGATGGGTTTATTGTTTTACAATGCAAGCAGAGAATGCTTCCTTACATATGCAAACCAGAACAGCACCTCCATGTGCACTTCCTATATGAAGTCACATCAAAACTTCCCAATTCTCCATCCACAATGCAATGTTCCAATTAGCCTTCATAAAATCCAGCTGCACATGCAGACTATTTTGTGGGACAGGCAGCATCTCTGGATAGAAGGAATGGGTGACGTTGGGGGGGTCGAGACCCTTCTTCAGACTATCCAGTGATGCTGCCTGCCTCGCCGAGTTATTCCACCATTTTGTGTCTATCTTCGGTGGAAACCAGCATCTGAGGTTCCTTCCAACCCAGACTACTTAATGTCCTGGTTTCACATATCAGGACAGAAGAGCCTTTGCATCACATCAGCTTAAATAATAAGTAGACATAAAGAACTGCAGGCAAAATGTGCAGGAAGGAACACATTGGTTTAAATTAACGATAATCACAAAATGCTGGAGTAAGTCAGCAGGACAGGCAGCATCTCTGGAGGGAAGGCCCTGACCACGAGGAACAGTGGAGGAAGAGACTGACTTTGGTGCCTTCCCACATAGTGGGAAACTTTGATTCTGCTGTGTGGGGATGTTTTATGCCAAATTCTATAGTGTGTGTTCTTTATACCCTTTCTGGCTTAATCCCTCCCTTCACCACCTCCAGTTTAAATTCCAGTTGGAATATTTTGGAGGACCCAAGAACCAAGAATCAAGAAGGAATGGGTGACGTTTCGGGTTGAGACCCTTCTTCAGATTATCCAGAGATGCTGCCTGTCCCATTGGGTTACTCCAGCTCTTTGTGTCTATCCAGGTAAGAGGTGCTCTGTCTGAAGAACCGTGCTTTCCTTCAATCTGGGAAATTGAACAGACCTATCTTTTGATTCAGATTCTGAAAAATATATATATACTGCTGTTGACCTTTCACTGCAAACTTGTCAATTTGTTCTCTCCTATAACTAATTATCTCTCCGGGCCAATGTGAGGGAACTGTGCTAAGGCCAACAGGAAGATTTCCATGGTTTTTGAGTATTTATAGCACACAGCACTTGGGCAACTGCGCTTCTTACACAGACCCGGCTTGGTTAAATTGTAAACACAGGATATGGCCATGACCTGGGAGGTGGCTTTGTCAGGAAATTAATGACATCATGGTACAATGTAACTACCTTATGCAGTTGTAGGCTAAGAGGGGTGGAATTAAACTAAATTTAGTTTAAAATCATGCCAATGAAATACGGTGCATTCAGAAAGTATTCAGGCCCCTTCACTTTTTCCACATTTTGTTACGTTACAGCCATATTCTAAAATGGATTAAATTCTTTTTTTTTATCATCAATCTACACACAATACCCAATAATAAAAAAGCGAAAACAGGAGTTGAGAAATTTTTGCTAAGTTATTAAAAAGAAATAACTGAAATATCACATTTACATAAGTATTCAGACCCTTTACTCAGTACCTTGTTGAGACACCTTTGGCAGTGATTACAGCCTCAAGTCTTCTTGGGTATGACGCTACAAGCGTGGCACACCTGTATTTGGGTAATTTCTGCCATTCTTCTCTGCAGATCCTCTCCAGTTCTGTCAGGTTCGATGGGGAGCTTCGATGCACAGCTATTTTCAAGTCTTTCCAGAGATGTTCGATCGGGTTCAAGTCCGGGCTCGGACTGGGCCGCTCATGGACATTCACAGACTTGTCACGAAGGCACTCCTGCACTGTCTTGGCTGTGTGCTGAGGGTTGTTGTCTTGTTGGAAGGTGAACCTCCACCCCAGTCTGGGGTCCAGGTCTGCAGCAGGTTTTCATCAAGGATCTCTCTGTACTTTGCTCCGTTTATCTTTCCCTCGTTCCTAGCTAGTCTCCCAGTTCCTGACGCTGAAAAACATCCCCACAGCATGATGCTGCCACCACCATGCTTCACAGTAGGTATGGTATTGGCCAGGTGATGAGCGGTGCCTGGTTTCCTCCAGATGTGAAGCTTGACATTCAGGTCAAAGAGTCCAATCTTGGTTTCATCAGACCAGAGAATCTTGTTTCTCATGCCTTTTGGCAAACTCCAAGCGGGCTGTCATGTGCCTTTTACTGAGGAGTGGCTTCCGTCTGGCCACTCTACCATAAAGGCCTGAATGGTGGAGTGCTGCAGATATAGTTGTCCTTCTGGAAGGTTCTCCCATCTCCACAGAGGAACTCTGGAGCTCTGCCAGAGTGACCATCTGGTTATTGGTCACCTCCCTGACCAAGGCCTTTCTCCCCCGATTGCTCAGTTTGGCCGGGCAGCCAGTTCTATGGTGGTTCCAAAGTTCCTCCATTTAAGAATGACTGAGGCCACTGTGCTCTTCGGGACCTGCAATGCTGCAGAAATAGTTTTATACCCTTCCCCAGATCCGTGTCTCAACACAATCCTGTCTCGGAGACCTATGGACAATTCCTTCGTCTTCATGGCTTGGTTTTTGCTCTGACATGCACTGTCAACTGTGGGACCTTATATAGACAGGTGTGTGCCTTTCCAAATCATGTCCAATTAATTTAATTTATCACTGGTGGGCGCCAAGCAAGTTGTGGAAACATCTCAAGGATAATCAATGGAAACAGGATGAGCCTAAGCTCAATTTTGAGTGTCATAGCAAAGGGTCTGAATACTTATGTAAATGTGATATTTCGGTTATTTCTTTTTAATTACTTTGCAAACATTTCTAAATACCTGTTTTTGCTTCTTCATTCTGGGGTATTGTGTGTAGATTGATGATAAAATAAGGCTGTAACGTAACAAAATATGGAAAAAGTGAAAGGGTCTGAATACTTTCTGAATGCACTGTCTTACCTGATGTGATGTAGCAGAATAATTTCAGACAACCTACAACTTTTAAACGACTGTAAAGTGAAGAAAAAGGGAGCTGTTCAAAGTGGGTAGTTGTGAGATTAAAATGTAACATTGATAAAGCCTAAGCTGTTTGCACTTCACAGACACAGGTTGAGCAACGTTTTTTTTGTTTCCTCTGGGTATGTGAGTACCCAGGAAAATGACAATAAAGATATACTATACTATACTATACCATACTACACTATATATAGTGCATTTGCTGTATAGTACTTGCAGAGTGTGAATGTTTGAGGTGACATGAATGGTGTTGATGCTTTAGACTCTTTCTGCAGTTGCACTGTTCCTTTTGGGTCTTAAGAAAGAAAATTCATTGTAGCAAACACAAGAAATATCTTTTCATTAGGGTTAGGTACCGGTCAGGTTGAGTCAACTGGGGACTTTATGTTTTCTCATTCAGAGTGTGGTGGTTATACAAGACAAGCTGCGAGAAGAAGTAGTAGAGGTAGACATAATGACTGTTTAAAAGTCATTTGGGCAAGTACTTGCACAGGAAAGAATTAGAGAGGGATATGGGCCTAATACGGGCAAATGCTATTGGCATAGACTGGCATGGGGGTCCGCATGAACAAGTTGGCTGAAAGGGCCCTTTTCTGTGCTGTTCAACTCTATGGCAGTAACTTTAAGATAACCCATTCACTGAGAAACTGAAAGGCCAGAGTTGGCTATCTATGCCTACAACATAAAGGATAGCCAGATGAGGTGGATGATACAATTTAATCTGTTTTGTGCTGGACAGATTCAGATTAAAGTTATCTACAAATTTACCTATCTCTTGAAAGCAGCAGACGGGGATTAAAGATAATGTTATCGGGCAGTATTAATTCCAGTGTATTTATAAAACAAATAGGAAAGTGCATCCTGGGGAGATTACTAAACCCTGCAGTAATCTTTGAACGTTTATTGCAGAAATACATGATGTCGCCAATTCATACTGATAATGTTCATTGGAAAAAATAGTTCTTGAAAATCATTTCATTTTAAACTGAACGGTGGCCACTATTCCAGCAACAAAGAGACGATAATACTGCTTTACACTTTCCTTCATATAAATCAAGAACTATTAAATACTTCTTGTGAGGTTTTGACATCCAATGTAGCCCTGCCCTTTGTGATGAAACAATGACGCAGTTGGAAGCGCATCATCTGTTTCCGAGTTGCACTCTGAGAGATCACCTCCCAATCTCCCAGGCTTTGTGATTCCTAAACAACACTGCACTAAAGTTATGTGTTGCATGAGAAAATGGGCTGTCAGCCCTTCCCAGGAGCCAAGCCAGTAACACAATGTCCTTAAAAGGCTATTATATAGAATCTCAGGGTACAAATCCTCTGAACTGGATTACAGTTCAGACTGTATACTGGAAACTTCAGAGATTTCAGGTGAGGTCTTGAGCAGAACATAAAATTGCAAAATACTGCATTTAAAATAAAGTTTATTCTGCCTTTCATGTGGATGCCAGTTCAGTGAGAATTTGTACTCTGTACATTTTGTATGTTCAGATTATATTAGTTTACTCTAATGAGCACCAGGATGCAATGAAATTCCTTCTTCGCACAAAGCTTTCAAAATCAACAAAATATATATACAGTAATGATTAAAAAAAGACAAGATAAAATCTGAGCAATTTAGTAAAAACTATTAACTTTTTATACGCAGGATTATTTTACTTTTAAAAATAAATTTAAATAAATTAAACATTAATTCTGTTTCTCCTCCCAAAAGATGCAGCTTGACATGCTAAGTATTTCCAGCTTTTGTATTTTTCATTTTCAGCTTCTGCTCTTTTATTTCCAGTTTCACTGAATTTAATTTTATCATTAAATAATAACATATTGTCAAATACAATACACACTATCCTTCCCTCCCTCACCCATGGAAAAAGATGATACAAACATCTCTGCCAGGGACATCTTCTTCCCGAGCTTCCAACAATGTCCTTGGATTAACAGGGTCCATGTTCTTCTCATAGATTTATACAACATGGAAACATGCCCTTCAGCCCAACACCTATGCCAACCAAGATGCTCCAGCTACACCAGTCACACATGCCTGCGTCAGGCTATGGGGATTTATCCACCTTAACATGCTTCGAGGCCATCAGTACCATATATTATTTGTGTGTTATTGCATTCATGGAACTGTTAAACTGCAGAAAGTAAGAATTACACTCTTCCATTGCCAGTACATATGACAATTCTTGCTATTGAGGGAGTGCAGTGTAGGTTTACAAGGTTAATTCCCGGGATGGCGGGACTGTCATATGCTGAGAGAATGGAGCAGCTGGGTTTGTACACTCTGGAGTTTAGAAGGATGCGAGGGGATATCATTGAGACATATAAGATTGATAAGGGTTTGGACACGCTAGAGGCAGGAAACATGTTCCCGATGTTGGGGGAGTCCAGAACCAGGGGCCACAGTTTAAGAATAAGAAGTAAGCCATTTAGAACGGAGATGAGGAAACACTTTTTTCTCACAGAGAGTGGTGAGTCTGTGGAATTCTCTGCCTCAGATGGAGATGGAGGCAGGTTCTCTGGTTGCTTTCAAGACAGAGCTAGATAGGGCTCTTAAAAATAGCGGAGTCAGGGGATATGGGGTGAAGGCAGGAACGGGGTACTGATTGGGGATGATCAGCCATGATCACATTGAATGGCGGTGCTGGCTCGAAGGGCCGAATGGCCTACTCCTGCACCTATTAACCATATATAACCATATAACAATTACAGCACGGAAACAGGCCATCTCGGCTCTACAAGTCCGTGCCAAACAATTATTTTCCCCTAGTCCCATCTACTTGCACTCAGACCATAACTCTATTGTCTTGATACCTGATAACCCCTCTTTTGAATGTGAGTACATTCCAATCCATTTCCCTGAATTGCTAACAGAGTCCATGTCCATCTCATTAAGTCATACAGCATGTAAACAGGCCCATCGGCCTAACTTACCCATGCCGACTATACTAGTCCCACATGCCCGCATTTCATCCATATTCCTCTCAACCTTTCCTACCCATGTTTTAATGTGGGGGAAGAAGGTACGGTAAGGGGGATACCGTCCTTCAGTCGCTTCCTGGAGAGGACGCGACTATTATTCGAGTCGCGTCCTCGCCCCACCCCCCCCCAGCGGCCTACCTACTGGATTGGCGCGGCCTTTCCTGTCTGGACCGACCAGAGCTCCAGCAGCGGCGGGACAGCGCTGATACATCGCGGGGCTGGCGATGCCTTACCGGGGATCGCCGTCTGGAGCCCGGAGTGCTGGACGTGCTGCACCGACATCCTGGAGCTGTGGTTCGCGGAGCTCCCAACGCGGGCGGCGCTGACAAACATCGTGGGGTCCTGCGACTCTGCCCGGCTCGGCCAGCGGACTCGGGAGCTGCGGACTCCGGTGGGAGGCAGCTGATCGGGGGGTCCGGGCCACTGAGGAGGATTTTCACCGTCGGGGTTTGGCGTCGGCGTTCCATCAGCGAGAGGGTCTGAGCATCGGGCCGCCCGGGGTGGCGACTGCGGGTGCTTGGAAGGCCCCGACCACGGGTGAACATCTGGGAAGATCGGAGGGGAGGCTGGCTGGACTATGGTGCCTTCCTCACCTTGGTGCCACTGTGTTATGTTGTGTCGTGGACTTTCTGTGTTTGTGCTTTTTTTTTTTTTTTTTTTTTTTTAATTCTATTTTATTTTTAATATGTTTTATTATTTATTATTTATTTATTTTTATGATACTGACTGTAAAGGGAAATTCATTTCGTTGTCTCTAATTGAGACAATGACAATAAATTTGAATACAATACAAAGAATACAATACCCATCCAAATGTTTTCAAAAATGTTATTTTAGTACCTGCCTAAACTAACTCTCTGGCAGATTGTTCCATTTACCCACCACCCACTGTGTGAAAAAGTTGCCCCATCAGATTCCTATTAATTCCATCCCCTCTCATCTTAATAATAATAATAATAATGCATTTTATTTGCTGGCGCCTTTCTGGACACCCAAGGACACCTTACAGGACATAAAATCACAATACAAAACAAAAAATACACAAAACATTTTAAGTCATTAAAATCCGGGTGAACATGGTGGAAGTTGTGTCGGGTACGCTAATCTAAACAGGTGTGTTTTGAGTTGTGATTTGAAATGATCGATATGTCCAGGTGACGGATGGGAGGTGGGAGAGTGTTCCAGAGACGTGGGGCAGAGCAGTTGAAGGCTCTGGCACAAATGGTGCTGAGTCTAAATGTGGGGACAGTTAAAATTGTTCGCAAGTTCTTGATTCCTCTATGTTGGGTAAAAGACTCATAGGCTTTCTCCCTATCTATTCCCATGGAGGGAGGAGGTAAAGGGACAGGTGTTGCATCTCATGCGGTTGCAGGAGAAAGAGCCCGGGGAGGGGGTGGTTTGGGTGGGAAGGGATGAGTGAACCAGGGAGTTGCGGAGAGAATGGTCTCTGCAGAAAGCGGAAAGAAGTGGAGACAGGAAGATGTGGTTAGTGGTGGGATTCCGCTGGAGATGGCGAAAAAGTTGGAGGATTACGTGCTGTATGCGATGGCTAAAAGGTGAGGACCCGGGGGACTGTCCCTGTTGTGACTAGGGGGAGGGAAAGCAAGAGCAGAGCTACGGGATACAAAGGAGACCCTTGTGAGGGCCTCATCTCTGATGGAAGAGGGGGACCCCCATTCCCTAAAGAATGAGGACATCTCAGATGTCCTGGTATGGAACACCTCATCTTGGGCACAGGTGCAGCGTAGACAAAGGAATTGGGAGTAGGGGATAAAGTCTGTAGAAGGTGGGAAGAAGTGTAGTCTAGATGGCTGTGGGAGTCAGTATGTTTATAATAGACGCCAGTCAACAGTCTAACTCCTGTGATAGAGATGGTGAGATCAAGAAAGGGAAGGAAGATGTCGGAGATGGTCCAAGTGAATTTGAAAAACTCAATCAGATTGATAGGACATGAGGTCACACTTACAAAAATATTCCAACTATCCCTAATCACCCCACTCTATCCAAATGCATACACATCTTATTCATTGTCATACAGTGTGGAAACAGCCCCCTCCCCCCGCTCAGCCTGCCCACACCGACCAACATATCCCATCTACACTAGTCCCACCTGCCTGCATTTGGCCCATATCCCTCCAAACCTGTCCTATCCATGTACTTGCCTATTTGTTTCTTAGACATCGCAATAGTCTCTGCCTCAATTACCTCCTCTGGCAGCTAATTCCATACTCCCACCATGATTCATTTGAAAAAGTTACCACCCAGATTCCTATTAAATTCCCCTACTCTGGGCAAGAGATTCTGTGCATCTACCCGATCTATTCCTCTCATGATTTTATATACTTCTATGTTCACCCCTCATCCTCCTGTGCTCAAAGGAATAGAGTCCCAGCTTCCTCAACCTCTCCCTGCAGCTCAGACCCTCGGATTCTGGCAACATCCTCGAAAATCTTCTCTGTACCCTTTCCAACTTGCTGACATCTGTCCCGTAACATGATCCCCAGAATTGAACACAGTACAAATGCAGCCTCACCAATGTTTTATATAACTGCAACATGACCTCCCAACTCGATACTCTGACTGATGTAGGCCAATGTGCCAAAAGCCTTAGAATACTCTCCAGTAACTTGTCGACCACAGATGTTAGACTCACTGATCTATAGTTCCCAGACTTATCCATGCATGCACAACATTAGCCACCCTCCAGTCTTCTGGCACCTCATCCATGTCTGGAGATGATTCATATTTATCAGCCAGGACAAGTACTCATTGAGGATCTTGTCCATCACCTGAGGCTCCACACAGAGATGACCTTGTTGGTTTCCAGGGGACCCTATTCTCTCTCTAGTTACTTTCTTTCCCTAATGCACATAAAATCTCTTGGGGTACTCCTTAATAATATCCGCCAGAGCTATCTCCTGCCCCCTATTTGCCAGCTGATTTTCTTCTTAAGTAGGCTCCTCACTCCCTGAAACTCCCCCGGTGATACATTTGATACCAGCTGCTCTTTTTGCTTCATTTTTTCTCGTCTTCCAAGCTTCCTTACTCCCACCATCCTTGCCCGTCACTCCAATGGGAACACGCATTAACTCTTGTCATCACATTTTTAAGAGCATCCTACTCCAATCAATGAGCAAGTTTCTGTCTAATACCATTAAAATTGACCTTACCCCCAATTCAGAATTTTAACTTGTAGGCATTCCTTCTCTAAGCCCTTGGCACTTTAACAGTCCCAGTCTGTATTAGGAAAGTTAAATTTACCTATTATAACAACCTAATTAGTGTTGCAGCTGTCTGCAATCATGTGACATATTTGTTCATCTAATTCTCCTTTACTATTTGGGAGGCCTAAAGTACACCCCTGACAAGGTGATAATCCCCTTTTTATTTCTCAGCTCCACCCATATATGATCACTGGACGAACTATTGGCAATGTCATCTCGAACTCGCCTCCGCTTTTCCCCCCGCCTATGTCTCTCTTGTAGCACCTATACCCCAGAACATTAAGCTGTCAGTTCTACCACTCTTTTAACCAGGCTTCCATAATGTCTACAACATCACAGCCGCACATATCTATCCATGCCCCGAGTTCTTCCACCTTACCACCGTCATGCCTGACGCATGAAAGTAAATGCAATTCAATCCAACTGTCCCTCCTCCTCCTCTCCCTCCTCCTCCTCTCCCCCCCCCCCCCCCCCCCCCCCCCTTTGAGCTTCCCAGCTGCCTCAGTCCTGACACCCTGCAAATCTTATTGTGCTGTCTTTTATGGCAGATTTCCAGGATCCATTATTATTTTTATGAATACATTCATATGTAAATAAAAATGTCCATCAATGATTTTTCTGATTCATGCACAGTAGTATAAATGTTGCGTGCCTTTTACAATGTTAATTCAACTTTCTGCCTATAGTTTGTGAGAATATTGGAAGGCAATTTGGCTGCTCAACCAGTCTGACATCATGGCTGGAAGAGATTATTGAGATCTCTTGATTACTAGACAACTGTCATTGCACCTCAGTTACGCAATCAATGAGGGCATTGGGTGGGCACTGTCGAAGTATTATAGACTCTCCAAAAATAAAATGGGCTGGCCATAAATTTGGTCCAATGCTGCAACTGAGTTGAATCTAACCATGACTTCTGCAAAAGACTCCCAAATAATAATATTGTCAATGTCTACCCCTGAAAGCTGAGCACAAGCAGATCTGCTAACTTTAACTGCAGTCTCAATCTGTTCATGACTCAGATTGGTGAATTGGTGCATGGTGAAGTGAAAAAGGTTGAGAAATAATAGTCACAGATCTGATGGAAAGTTAGGCAGAGTGGTGGCAGATGGAATTTAATCCAGGCAAGTGCAAATCAATGCACTTTAGGAAGAAGTCTGAAGAAGGGTCTCGACCTGAAACATCGCCTATTTCCTTCGTTCCATAGATGCTGCCTCACCCGCTGAGTTTCTCCAGCATTTTTGTCTAACTTTAATGCACTTTAGGAGATCAATTTATGTTAGGAAATGCAGATTAAATGCAGACTTCGTTGATTCACAGAGAAATCTTGTGGTGCATGTTCATTGAAAATGGCAACACTGGGTGATAAAGAAGGTGAGCTTGCCTTCATAGGCTGAGGCATTGAGTATGAGAACTGTGATGTCAAGTTAAAGCTCAATATAACATTGGCCAGGTTACACTTGGTATATTATGTACAGTTCTGATTGATGCGATAGCATTAGAAAAGGTGTAAAAGAGATTCCCCAAGAATTTGCCTGGAATGGAGTACTCTACTTCTAATGGAAAGCAGTAGTCAGCCAATGAATGGCTGAATGGAAGTGTAGAAGGAGTTGGTACCTCCATTAGGTCTCCTAATCTGAGGAAAGACATTCTTGCCATAGAGGGAGTACAGAGAAGGTTCACCAGACTGATTCCTGCGATGTCAGGACTTTCATATGAAGAACGACTGGATAGACTCTGCTTGTACTCGCTAGAATTTAGAAGCTTGAGGGGGGTTCTTATAGAAATTTACAAAATTCTTAAGGGGTTGGACAGGCTAGATGCAGGAAGATTATTCCCAATGTTGGGAAGTCCAGAACTAGGGGTCACAGTTTAAGGATAAGAGGGAAGGATTTTTGGACCGAGATGAGAAAATCATTTTTTACACAGAGTGGTGAATCTGTGGAATTCTCTGCCACAGAAGGTAGTTGAGGCCAGTTCATTGGCTATATTTAAGAGGGAGTTAGGTGTGGCCCTTGTGGCTAAAGGGATCAGGGGGTATGGAGAGAAGGCAGGGATGGGATACTGAGTTGGATGATCAGCCATGATCATATTGAATGGCGGTGCAGGTTCGAAGGGCCGAATGGCCTACTCCTGCACCTATTTTCTATGTTTCTATTAGATTGGTCATGTGGGTAAACAGTGTATTGCCAAGGGAAGAGAAGGGGGGGGGGGGAAATGCAGAGGCATGTTGTGGTAGGATCAACTATACTTCATTATGCAAGAAAAAGCCTGGGATGTACTGACCAGTTAGCGTAACACCCACAGTAGGCAAGTTACTAAAGATTCAGAAGGATATGATAAACAGATACCCCTTGTTATAATGGAATGGGGGGAGGTCAAGTGAAAAGAAGAGGCGGATATGGACTGTATGAAAATGAGATCAGGGTGGAAACTGCAGCAAAAGTAATGACATTTTCAAGTCATGGAAATCAGCAAGCCATTCCACTCCAACTGACATAGAGAGATCCCAAACTGTAATCTGATTTGTTTTCTTATCACAATTTTTGTCACTAATTGCAAAGACTTCCAAGAGCAAATTCTCTAAGTTGCAGACTGAACGCAGAGATTCTAGCAGCTCCAATTTCCCTTTTCATTATGAAATCAAAGTATATTCCCGGAAAACTTCTTTATTACAACACCACCATAGAACAGTACAGCACAGGGATTTCCCCTTCGGTCCACAATGTTTGTGCCAAACAGGATGGCGAGTGAAACTGTGTAAGAAGGAACTGCAGATGCTGGTTTACACCGAAGATAGACACAAAATGCTGGAGTAACTCAGCGGGACAGGCAGCATCTCTGGAGAGAAGGAATGGCCGATGATTCGGGTCAAGACCCTTCTTCAGACTGGAGGAGATTGTCACTGAACAATCTGAAGAAGGGCCTCGACCTAAAACGTCACTCATTCCTTCCATCCAGAGATGCTGCCTGTCCCGCTGAGTTACTCCAGCATTTTGTGTCTATCTGCCGAGTTAAACTGATCTCATCTGCCTGTACATGACCCATATCCCTCTATTCCCCGCACTTCCATGTGCCAATCTGCAAGCCTCTTAAACGCCACTATCGTATCTGCCTCCACCACCTTCCTTGGCATTGTGGTCCAGACCCCTACTACTTACTCTCTGCGTAAAAAAAACTTGCAGCATTCATTTCCATTAAACCTCCCCCTTCAATGCAACACAGGAAGCCTTTTGAACTAGGCAAGGGTTAGAGATGGGAATTATATACACAATATTTTGGAAGCAGTGAGTGTACAGGATGGTGGTCATTTCCATAACTGTCAACATTGCAAGATTTATTCTTGATTCCTCCAGAAAATGTGTATGTTCTCTTAAAAATAATACTGAAACCCTGGACTGTCCTCTTAAAACCGCTGGTAAACAGTATCGCTGGTTGCCGATTTTTCCAGAACCAATGGCCAAGTGCTTCCAATGACACTGATTAACAATCACCTGATGGTTCAACCATATTTAAACCGACGCAATTTGGAAAACCAGACTTCACTTAATACAACTGTGAAAATAACTGATAACAATCATTTCTATATTTGTTTTTAGAAACATAAGTCAAGATTATATAGTGTTTTTTATAACACGATTTCTAAAACATTACAACCTCTAAATCTATCACACCAAAGATGCAAAAAAAAAACTAACAACAGTTTGAGATGAAAAAGTTAGCAGTTTGATAATAAGACTTCACCAAAATGCACAATGTACATTTCATGAAGAATAGGAACCAATTATTCACAACAGTATAAATGTAGCCCGTCAGAGTGAGCGCAACAGGCAGCTCTACCAGACAACCCCCCCCCCCCCCCGCTTCTCCTTCAACCTTACTAACTTATTTACAACATTTAGAACTGCCCACAATGCCAATGTTCGACAGTGGGGTCATGGACAAGGATATGAGGAGGTGTCTGAGAACCTTTGCCTGGCCTGGTCAGATTTTAATGGCACCACCCTTGTCAGATGACAATATTGGGATTAGTACTGAGTGAGCGGTGGGCTACACATTCAATGGGAGATGGAGCGTTGGAAACAGGAGAAAGAATCAGTGGGGAGCAAGGACTACTTGCCAAAGAAATAGGCATGGAGGTGGAGGCAACAGAAGAACAGCTAAGCATTATGCAGATCAGGCAGCATCACTGGAGAACGTGGAGAGGTGATGTTTCAGGTCGGGAGCCTTCTCCAGTTTATCAGTCCATCTACAGTTCCTTGTATTTCCATGTAAAGAAATCTGTTTGATGCAGCGGTGTTGAAATGTTAACGTCTTTGGTATGTGGGAGGAAACCGGAGCACCTTACAAATCCGCACGTTTTTGGGATGCGGGAGGAAATCGGAGCATCCAGAGGAAACTCACACGATCATAGGTAGAATGTGCGAATTCCGTATAGACAGTACCCAAGGTCAGGATCAAACCCGGGCTTCTGGTGCTGTGAGGCTGCAACACTACCAGCCACGCCATTGTGTCGCCCAATTACCAGGCTTTATTCTGCCCCAATCTCTTTTCCAGTCCCCCCCCCACAATCAGTCTGAAGAAGGGACCCAACCGAAACACTGTCTGTCCATTCTCTCCGCAGATGCTGCCTGTCCTGCTGAGTTCCTCCACCACTTTGTATTTTGTTCCAACCAGAAGTTCACAGAAATGAAATAAGAGACCAGACCAGACTATACAAGCAGAATGAATTACCTCCTTTCTCTGGCAGCTTGTTCCGTAAATGCTCTGTGATCATTTCCGCATGGAACCCTCTTAAATCTTTCCCCTTCTTTCAAGTGAAGCTGCACCAACGTCTTGTACAATTCAACATAATGGTCAGTCAATGGAATGAGTTGCCGGAGGAGGTGGACAAGGCAGATACCATAACAGAGTTTAAAATACACTTGGACAGGTAGATGGATAGCAATGTTTAAGGAGGAACTGCAGATGCTGGAAAATCGAAGGTACACAAAAAAGCTGGAGAAACTCAGCGGGTGCAGCAGCATCTATGCAGCGAAGGAAATATTTCCTTTGCTCCATAGATGCTGTTGCACCCACTGAGTTTCTCCAGCTTTTTTGTGTACCTTAGATGGATAGGAATGTTTTATAGGGATATGAATCAAACGCGGGCAAAGGGGGCTGGCTTAGGTGAGGCATCTTGGTCGGTAGGACGAGTTGAGATAAGGAGCCTGTTTCCATCCTCTGTGGCTCTACGATTTTGTGTCCCAACTCCATGCCCTGGCTGATGAAGGCCAGCGCACCAAACGGTATACTCATGATGTCACTTTCAGGAAACTCTTATACTCCAAAGGAAAGTAGGAAACTCTCATATCAGGGCCCAACCATTCATTCTTTCTGTAGGAAAGAACTGTAGATGCTGGTTTTAATCAAAGATAGACACAAAATGCTGGAGTAACTCAGCAGGACAGGCAGCATCTCTGGAGAGAAAGAATGGGTGACGTTTCGGGTCGAGACCCTTCTTCAGACTGAACTTTCATTCTTTGTGGTGAATTCAGACCAGTATAATGTTATTGTCGTCAATGCTGAAATCCAAACAATGTAACATGATATTGCTTGCTCAAAATTCTGAATAGTAACGCAAATAGATAGATGGTGGTGAAGAAATCAAATTGCAATCTTGTCTTAAAAAATCAGGGTATAGAATATAAAAGTAGAGGGGTTAGTTGCAGCTTTATAAAATCTGGTAACACTACACTTGGAGTGTTGTACGCGATCGCTACACTATAGAAAGGTGGGATTGTGCTTCGAGGGAGTGCAACGGAGATTCACTACTATATTGCCTGGATTGTAGGAATTTACGTTTGGTGGATTCAGGATCAGTTCCTGTGGATTGGAGGATAGCTAATGTTATCCCACTTTTCAAGAAAGGAGCGAGAGAGAAAACGGGGAATTACAGACCAGTTAGCCTGACTTCGGTGGTGGGAAAGATGCTGGAGTCAATTATTAAAGAGGTAATAATGGGGCATTTGGATAGCAGTGAAAGGATTAGTCCAAGTCAACATGGATTTATGAAAGGGAAATCATGCTTGACTAATCTTCTGGAATTTTTTGAGGATGTGACAAGTAAAATGGATGAAGGGGTGCCAGTGGATGTAGTGTATCTAGACTTTCAGAAAGCCTTTGATAAGGTCCCGTACGGGAGACTGGTGACTAAAATTAGTGCACATGGTATTGGGGGTAGGGTGTTGACATGGACAGAAAATTGGTTGGCAGCAAAGAGTAGGAGTGAACGGGTCCATTTCAGAATGGCAGGCACTGGCGAGTGGAGTGCCGCAAGGCTCGGTGTTGGGGCCGCAACTGTTTACCATATATATTAATGATGTGGAAGAGGGAATTAGGAAAAACACTAGCAAGTTTGCGGATGACACAAAGCTGGGTGGCAGTGTGAACTATGAAGAGGATGTTAGGAGGTTGCAGGATGACCTGGACAGGTTGAGTGAGTGGGCAGATGCGTGGCAGATGCAGTATAATATAGATAAATGTGAGGTTATCCACTTTGGCGACAAAAACAAGGGGATCTCAACGGGGTTAGGTTAGGTAAGGGGGAGGTGCAGCAAGACCTGGGCGTCCTTGTACACCGGTCACTGAAAGTTGGCTTACAGGTACAGCAGGCAGTGAAGAAAGCTAATGGAATGTTGGCCTTCATAACAAGAGGATTTCAGTATAGGAGTAAAGAGGTTCTTTTGCATTTTTAAAGGGCTCTGGTAAGACCACATCTGGAATATTGTATACAGTTTTGGTCTCCTAATTTGAGGAAGGACCTCCTTGTGATTGAGGCAGTGCAGCGTAGGTTCACGAGATTGATCCCTGGGATGGCGGGACTGTCATATGAGGAAAGATTGAAAAGACTAGGCTTGTATTCACTGGAGTTTAGAAGGATGAGGGGTTATCATATAGAAACATATAAAATTATAAAAGGACTGGACAAGCTAAATGCAGGAAAAATGTTCCCAATGTTGGGCGAGTCCAGATCCAGGGGCCACAGTCTTAGAATAAAGGGGAGGCCATTTAAGACTGAGGTGAGAAAAAACTTTTTCACCCAGAGAGTTTTGAATTTATGGAATTCCCTGCCACAGAGAGCAATGGAGGCCAAGTCACTGGATGGATTTAAGAGAGAGTTAGATAGAGCTCTAGGGGCTAGTGGAGTCAAGGGATATGGGGAGAAGGCAGGCACGGGTTACTGATTGGGGACGATCAGCCATGATCACAATGAATGGCGGTGCTGGCTTGAAGTGCCGAATGGCCTCCTCCTGCACCTATTTTCTATGTTTCTATGTTTCTATGAGAGAGAATGGGCTCTGAGGTGAAAAAGAACACTGGAGCAGGGCTAGATGATACATAGAAACATAGAAACATAGAAAATAGGTGCAGGAGTAGGCCATTCGGCCCTTCGAGCCTGCACCGCCATTCGATATGATCATGGCTGATCATCCAACTCAGTATCCCATCCCTGCCTTCTCTCCATGCCCCCTGATCCCTTTAGCCACAAGGGCCACATCTAACTCCCTCTTAAATATAGCCAATGAAATGGCCTCAACTACCTTCCGTGGCAGAGAATTCCACAGATTCACCACTCTCTGAGTAAAAAATGATTTTCTCATCTCGGTCCTAAAAGACTTCCCTCTTATCCTTAAACTGTGACCCCTAGTTCTGGACTTCCCCAACATCGGGAATAAGCTTCTTGCTTGTCCAACCCCTTAAGAATTTTGTAAATTTCTATAAGATCCCCCCTCAATCATCTAAAATCTAGCGAGTACAAGCCGAGTCTATCCAGTCTTTCTTCATGTGAAAGTCCTGACATCCCAGAAATCAGTCTGGTGAACCTTCTTAGGAAGTAAACAAGTCTTAATTTTGAACTGAATATTTAAGGCATGGGTTAAGAAATCAACCAACAGTCTTTAGGTTTCAAAAACAAAATGAGTTGTAACATGATAATTAAGGGTTTCCCAAGCAATTTATGTGGTATTGCTGTGCCATCAGCCTGCTCATTTACTCCATTAGCAATGCCTCAACATAAGCCCAGTCAGTCCCTCAGCACTGCCCCTGTGCCAGCCTGATTACTCCCTTGGCTAAACCCCCAATGCTAGCCCGATCACTCCCCCTCGAATGCCAGGAGTGAAAACATGTCAGTTTCTCAACTGCTTTTGCCATCAATCAAGCTCCAAATACAGCAGGAAGCTGGGATAAGACTGATAAAATCAGTATTTTAACACCAAACCGTTTTGTGCTCAAATTTAGCGGCTTTCAGATAGTGTGTACAACCAAGGTCTGTCACTGCAATTGGAGCAACAATTGAAGACATTTTGTGTTCAATAAAGTGTCATAAAGAACAATGATTCGTGGTATAACCAGCCATGGTATAACCGGCCATATGCAAACCAGCCACGCATACGCCATTCATGAGATAATCACCTACAAGATAACCAGCCGGAGATTATTATTAATAAGGTCCTTGCATCTGATCTTTTAAATATTCTGTCATTCCTGTTAGGTGGCCCTTATTTTTAGCCATCAAAAAAAAAATCAACTAACTCGATCAACATAAGATCTTTAAAGAACATAATTGATCTCAATATGAAGCAAAATTGGTTAGACTGACCTTGACAATGACGAAGTAATGCTTGCAACTCTCCTTCTTGGAGGACAGCTTGATGTTCTCCATGACCTGGCTGACTGGATCACTTGCCTGGATGTAAACTCTGGAATGTAGACCTTTCTCTTTCTTTACTGCATCCGCTGTCAGATTGTAAGCCAATTCTGCAATAAAGCCGTGAAATATCATGAGAGGTGGTGCAGCTGGTAATATTTTTATGATACTCTGCTTATTTTGAGAGAGGAGACAATCGATCAGAAATAAAGTGACCAGTTGGAACTAGTGCACGAAGGCTGGATTCTGGCTAAATAGCTCTGGGTGCATGGAGTTGTGTTGATCTATTCAAATAGTGTTAGTTCAAGTACTTTGCTCGGCCAGATGTAGTATGCACAACCATATTTTCATAGAAACATAGAAAATAGGTGCAGGAGGAGGCCATTCAGTCCTTCGAGCCAACACCGCCATTCACTGTGATCATCCACAATCAGTAACCCGTGCCCGCCTTCTCCCCATATCCCTTGATTCTGCTAGCCCCAAGAGCTCTATCTAACTCTCTTTTAAATTCATCCAGTGAATTGGCCTCCACTGCCTTCTGTGGCAGACAATTCCATAACATATCCATCTCTGGCCAACGTGAGCCAATAATCAATAATTTTTCACTCAATTTTTTTAACCACCTTTTCGGAATCACATCAGTGAATGTTAGAATTTGATTTAACCCAGAATTTTGATTTTCATTCAGAAAAGCAGACACGTACTCTTAAATCTATGTAAAAATGTCGGCAACAATTGATGTTTAAAGGGAATATTGGGGTTAGATCTTTCATGTACCAAGCACTTTTACAAATGTTATTGTTTTAGTTTTTTTGTTTTTGTTTATTTTATTAGAAGTTAATACAGTACAAAACAGTACGGTGGAACCTAATTTTAGATGCCAACTATGTCATACCGTAATCCATTCTATGTACAACCTCTAGTTTTATGTTTTGAGAAGGAAGTAAGCAAGACAAGAAAAAGAAAACAATAGAAAGGGGAAAAAGAGGAAAAATAGATGGTAGAGAATAGAAAAACGTGAAGTGTGTATATAAAAAAAAGAAAAAGTGGAAAGTAGAAATAGGAGAGAAGGCCCCTTAAAAGAGAAAATTTCAAATCTTTATTCGGAGATGTAGATCTATCCACGTCATGAACTGAAATCAGCAATCCTTATGGTACCGCTGCATCACATGATTCCAAAAAGTCGATGAAAGGAGACCAACTCCTTAAGAATTGGTCATATTTATCTATTAGTCGGAGTCTCATTTCTTCAAGGCGTGCTATGTCCATCATATTCCTAATCCACATTTTAACAGTTGGTATGGTTGTATTTTTCCAAAATTTAAGTATCAATTTCTTTCCAATTATTAACCCATAATTTAAAAAAACGTTTTGGTCTTTATTTAAATTGATATCTTCTACTATTATTCCAAATATAATCCATTCCGTTTTAGGTTCTATTCTTGACTTGAAAAGCTTTGTAAATATATCAAATATATCACTCCAAAATTTATTCAACTTTGTACATCCTACAAATGAATGTGTTATATTAGCATTTTGAAACAATCATTTATCGCATCTGGGAGAGACGTTTGGATAAAATTTATTCAACCTCGTTTTTGAATAATATAGTCTATGTAATAATTTGAATTGAATTAAATTATGTCTTGCATTAATAGAACAATTATGTGTGTTCATCAGATACTCTTCCCATCTATCCTTCGAGATCTTTATCATTAGCTCATGTTCCCAATCTTCTCTTAGTGCTTCTGTTGAGGGTAATTCTCTATTTAATATCTATCCATCCATCCATCCATCCACCCACCCACCCATCCATCCATCCATCTATTATATATTAAAACTCTCGCCCCATCCGTCCGACATCCGTCCGGCTGCCTTTCTGCCTTTCGATTCGTTCCCGCCGTGCGATGTCACAACGCCCGATGCTCGCAGACGTCCAATCGGAATGGATCCATTTACATGTACGGCTTCCGGCCGCATTTCTTCCTTTGATTCTCTGCAACACCGAAACCGGACGCAGAATCGCCGACATCTTTTCCATTTCGGTAGTGATTTCACTTTTCTTTCTAAGTATCCGCTCCTCATTACATTTCGTCGTGTTAAAGCACACGTTTTTAATCAAATCCTTCCCCCCCTCCCCTCCCAATATTTCAAAAATAAACTGGATTCTCACCCAAAGAATCAGAACCAGCCCCAGCCCCTGATGAACGTTCCATCGTGTGATGTCACAATGCCCGATGCTCACAGATGTCCAATCGGAATGGACCCATTTACATATGCCTTTGCAGGAGCCCCAGCCCCTGGTGAACGTTCCATTGTGTGATGTCACAATGCCCAATGCTCAAATACATTGTTGCCATAGAGGGAGTACAGAGAAGGTTCACCAGACTGATTCCTGGAATGTCAGTACTTTCATATGAAGAAAGACTGGATAGACTCGCCTTGTACTCGCTAGAATTTAGAAGATTGAGGGGGTATCTTATAGAAATGTATAACATTCTTAAGGGGTTGGACAGGCTAGATGCAGGAAGATTGTTCCGGATGTTGGGAAAGTCCAGGACAAGCGGGTCACAGTTTAAGGATAAAGGGGAAATCCTTTAGTACTGAGATGAGGAAAACATTTTTCACACAGAGAGTGGTGAGTCTCTGGAATTCTCTGCCACAGAAGGTAGTTGAGGTCAGTTCATTGGCTATATTTAAGAGGGAGTTAGATGTGGCCCTTGTGCCTAAAGGGATCAGGGGGTATGGAGAGAAGGCAGGTACAGGATACTGAGTTGGATGATCAGCCATGATAATATTGAATGGTGGTGCAGGCTAGAAGGGCCGAATGGCCTACTCCTGCACTTAATTTCTATGTTTCTATGTTTCCCTCTCCACACCCCTCTCCCTCTCCCACCCATCCCTCTCTCCCCCACCCCCCTTCCCTCTCTACCACCACCCCCTTACCCCTACCCCTCTGTCCCTCTTTCACCACTCACCCTGCCCCTCCCTCCCCACTCTTCCACTTCTATCACCTTACCCGACGCCTCTCCCTCCCCCACCCCTCTCTCTTCCGCTCTCTTCCACTCTCTCCCCACCCCTTCCCCTCTGTCCCTCTTCCACCACTCCCCCGTCCCTCTTCTACCACTCCCGCTACCCCTCCCTCCCTCCCCACTCTGCCACTTCTCTCCCACTCTCTCCTCCCCCTCTCACCTCTCCCATCCCTCTCTCCCCACCCCCCTTCCCTCTCAACCCCACCCCCTTCCCCCTATCCCTCTGTCCCTCTTCCATCACTCCCCCTACCCCTCTCCACCTCCCTCCCCACTCTTCCACCTCTCCCCCTTCCCCCTCCACTCGCCCTCCCCACTCTTTCCCCTCTCTCCCCCACCCCTCTTCCCCTCCCTCCCTCCTCCCCCTCCCCCACATCTCTCTCCCCATCCCCCTCTCTCACCCCCTACCCCGCTCTCCTTTCCCTCCCAAATCTGTCCCGTTTCCTCCTCCTCCTCTCCCCTCCCCCCACCTGTGTGTTTGGGGGGTGGTTAATGTGAGTTTGATGCCGCAGCCCCCCCCCCGCAAAACGCCGTTGGGGAAACAAACCCAACTGGTCTGCACTTGGTCTAGTTATTATATAAAACTCTCGCCCCATCCGTCCGACATCCGTCCGGCTGCCTTTCTGCCTTTCGATTCGTTCCCGCCGTGCGATGTCACAATGCCCGATGCTCGCAGACGTCCAATCACAATGCCCGACGCTCGCAGACGTCCAATCGGAATGGATCCATTTACATGTACGGCTTCCGGCCGCATTTCTTCCTTTGATTCCCTGCAACTCCGAAACCAGACGCAGAATCGCCGACGTCTTTTCCATTTCGGTAGAGATTTCACTTTTCTTTCTAAGTATCCGCACCTCATTACATTTCGTCGTGTTTAAGTACACGTTTTTACTCTAATCCTTACCCCCCCCCCCCCCCAATATTTCAAAACTAAACTGGATTCTCACCCACAGAAGCTGCACCAGCCCCAGCCCCTGCTGAACATTCCATCGTGTGATGTCACAATGCCCAATGTTCACATATATCCAATCGGAATGGATTCATTTACATATGCCTATGCAGGAGCCCAAGCCAATGGTGAACGTTCCATCGTGTGATGTCACAATGCCCAATGCTCAAAGACATCGTTGCCATAGAGAGGGAGTACAGAGAAGGTTCACCAGACTGATTCCTGGGATGTCAGAACTTTCATATGAAGAAAGACTGGATAGACTCGCCTTGTACTCGCTAGATTTTAGAAGATTAAGGGGGTATCTTATAGAAACGTATAAAATTCTTAAGGGGTTGGACGGGCTAGATGCAGAAAGATTGTTCCGGATGTTGGGGAAGAGCAGAACAAGGGGTCAAAGTTTAAGGATAAGGGAGAAAGCTGAATCGCCGACATCTTTTCCATTTCGGAAAAGAGATTTCACTTTTCTTTCTAAGTATCCGCTCCTCATTACATTTCGTCGTGTTTAAGTACACGTTTTTAATCAATTCCTTTCCCCCCCCCCCCCCCCCCCCCCCCCACCCCCCAGTTTTTCAAAAATAAACTGGTTTCTCACCCATACAAGCAGCCATTTCGGTAGACATTTCACTTTCCCTTCCAGCTATCCACTCCTCATTACATTTCGTTATGTTTATGTCCATTTTTTTCATTAAAACCTTCACCCCCCCCCCCCCCTCACTCATTTTGTCGCCTCCTGCTGGCCAGCGACCATAACGGCTGCTGGCGCCCGTAGCACAACCTCAAGCGACGCCATTTAAAAAAGGCCTTTCGGGAACGGCTCTACTTCGAGGACCACGTCTCCCGTGGGGACTACGGGTAGGCAACGGCTGCGTTGGGGCATTACACTTTTAAGGCTCTGTGTGTGGGGATGCTTCGTGTGTGTGATGCCATCCCGCCACCCCCCCCCCCCCCCTCCGCGTTGCCGAGACGGACCCGACTTCGACGACTTCAAGATACGCTATTTTAAGACGGCCGGGACCCGGCTTCGACGACCACGTCTCCCCTGGGGGCTACAGGTAGGGAACGGTGTTTATACTTTTCCAACTCTGTGTGTGGGGGTGGTTAGTGTGTGTGATGCCGCCCCCCCCCCCCCCCCAGTGGGGGCTACGAGTAGGGAACGGCTGCGTTGGCTAAAGGGATCAGGGGGTATGGAGAGAAGGCAGGTACATCACTCCCCCTACCCCTCCCTCCCTCCCCACTCTTTCCCCTCTCTCCCCCACCCCTCTCCCTCTCTCCTCCCCATCTTCCCCATCCCCCCTCCACCACATCTCTCTCCCCATCTCTCACCCCCTACCACGCTCTCCTTTCCCTCCCAAATCTATCTCGTTTCCTCCTCCTCCTCTCCCCTCCCTCCCATCTTCTCACACCCCCCCCCCCCCCCCCCCGCAAACACCGTTGGGGAAACAGACCCAACGGGTCTGCACTTGGTCTAGTATTATTATAAAAGTATGATATTAGTTTTTGTGAATCAGCCTTAATATTCATTGCTTCTTCTAAAGGGTCTAAAAATATAGTTTGAAATCTATGTGTATATTTCTTCATAAAGTCACATATCTGTATATATTTAAAATATTGATTATCCTTCAGTTTAAATTTTAATTTTAAATGTTGAAATGATAACAGTTTGCCCAATTCATACATATCCCCTACTTTCCTAATCCCCAGTCTATCCCATTGTTGATATGTTTTGTCGATGAGAGATGGTTTGAATGCGGGGTTGTTCAATAGTGGGGTTCGTACTGATAGATTATTTAATTTCAAGGATACTTTTATTTGTTTCCAAATTCTTATTGTATTGTGAATAATTGGGTTCTTCTTATATATTATACTATTCAATTTTATCGGTGAGAGCAAGATCGTTCCTATATCGTGCGGATAACACTCCTCTTTCTCCATTCTTATCCACTCCAACTGCTGAGTGGAACTATCCAACCAGTACATTATGTTCTTAATATGCACTGCCCAGTAGTAATACATAAAGTTAGGTAATGATAAACCCCCAACTTCTTTAGGTTTACACAAATGCCTTCGTTGAATTCTGTGTGCTCTGTAATCCCATATAAAATTAGTGATAGTAGAATCTAGTTTTTTGAAAAAGTATTTTGGAATATATATTGGGATCGCTTGAAACAAATATATTAATTGTGGTAAGAAAGTCATTTTTATAGCGTTAATTCTACCTATCAATGAGAGCGGGAGCGTTTTCCAAAATTTAATCATATCGTTCAGTTTATTTAAATTTTAAATGGTATGTTTCCAAATTTGATGATATCGCCAAATGGGATGAAACATCGCTCCCTCATATCAGTGTCATTCATTATTATGGAGATCACCACTTCAGACCAATCTGTTTTTTGGATGATAGCTTTGGCACAACTTAATGCACCAAGAATGAATGAGTGTGTTCAATTGGACGGCTCCAAGTCAGTTCCCAGACTTTTATGTGAAGTGGTAGCTTGAACTCCCATATCATCGGGCCCTGCCCCCAGCAGTTAAACACTCTTAAAGTGCAGGATGGCTCTTTCGCTATCTGAACCTGCACTTTTTGTCTCTCGGTGCTCAAATCTTGCCAGAGTAAACTCATTGTACTGTAATCTACTTTTATCTTTAACTCTGGAGAACAATTGTGACTCCCGTTCTAAACATGCAACTCTTGCACAATGCACCAAAGTACACACATGAAACACACAGCAGCTGATCCCAGTACATTTAGACTGCAGGGCTTCAGCTGGGTGACTCACCATTAAATTTTCAAGGGCAAATTTGGCATGGGAAATAAATGTTGACCTTGCCAAAGATGCATAAATCCTAGAGAAAAAATAAATTAAAAGGAAAAGACATTCCTTGATAATTAGGACAAATACTCTCTCTCTCAAATGCTCCTTTTATACATTATTATCTTTATTTGTGAACAACAGAGTGGCACAACTAATAGAACGTCCGCTTCGCAGCTCTAGAGAATCCGTTTCAACCCTGACTTGCAGTTTATCCTGTGACCACGCAGGTTCTCTCCTGTGCTCCCATTTCATCCTGCATCCCAAGGATATGTGGGACTAAATTAACTCCAGTATGAGTATGGTGGAATTTGAGGAGAGTTGACATGAATATGGGGAGAATGAAATAGACTAGGGTAGAACATAGAACAGTACAGCACAGCACAAGAGCTGGCCCTTTTCCCCACAATGTCCGCGACGAACATGATGCCAATACCATCTCTTAATTACCTGGGCACAATCCATATCACTCCATTCTCTTATGCCTATTCCTTATGCCTATCCAAAAGCCTCTTAAATGACACTGCTATGACACTGACAATGATATCTGCCTCAACCACCAACCTCAGCAGTGCCATCCAGGCCTTCACCACCCTCAGTGTCAAAAGGTTCTACCGCATATCTCATAAGTTTAGTTTTTTAGTTTGGAGATACAACATGGAAACAGGCCCTTCAGCCCACGCCGATCAACGTTCACCCCGCACACTAACACTTTCCTACACACACACCCACACATGTAACAATTTTACCAAACCAATTAACCTACAAACCTGTATGTCTTTGGAGTGTGGGACAAAACCGGAGATCCCGGCGAAAAGCCGCGCAGGTCACGGGGAGAACGTACAAACTCCGTAAAGACAACAACCATAGTCAGGATCGAACCCTGGGCAGCAACTCTACCGCTGTGCCACCATGCCACTCATGTTCAAGATATAGCAGCAAATGGCCCATCAAGACTACTCCACCATTCAATTATGGCTGGTTTATCTTTCCCCTCTCAAACTCACTCTCCTGCCTTCTCCCCATAACCCGACACCCATACTAGTCAAGAATCTGTCAATCTCCGCCTTAAAAATATCCATCGACCTGGCCTCCACAGCCTTCCGTGGCAATGAATTCCACAGATTCACCACCCTCTGACAGAATAAATTCCTCTTCATCTCCATTTATACGTCCTTTTATTCTGAGGCAATGGCCTCTGGTCATAGACTCTCCCACTAGTGGAAACATCCTCTCCACATCCACTCTATTTCACTATTCGGTAAATTTAAATGAGGTACCCCCTCATCCTTATAAACTCGAATGAGTACAGACCCAGTGCCGTCAAAAGCATAGCATCTGGTAACCCAATCATTCCTGGGATCATTCTCGTAAACCTCGTCTGGACCCTCTCCAACACCAGCGCATCTTTCCTCAGTTGTGGGGCCCACAATACTCCAAATATGGTCTGACCAGTGTCTTATAAAGCCTCAGCGTTTACATCCTCGTTCTCTTGAAATAGATGCTAGCATTGCATTTGCCTTCCTTTTTACCGATTCGACTTGCAAATGAACTTTTTGGGAATCCTGTACCAGCGCTCCCAAGTCCCTATGCACCTCCAATTTCTGAATTCTCTCCCCATTTCAAAAATAATCTATGCCTTTATTCCTACTACCAAAATGTATGACTCCACACTTTGCCATGCTGCATTCCATCTGCCACTTATTTGCCCACTCTCCTAACCTGTCCAAGTCCTTCTGCAGAGTCCATGCTTTGTATACACAATCTGCCCCTCCACCTATCTTCGTATCATCTGCAAGCTTGGCCACAAAGCCTTCAATTCCCTCATCCAAATCATTGATATACAATGTGGCGCCAGCAATGGCGGCCTCGCCAACAGTCTGTCTGTCTCTTCCTTCTTCGTCGTTTTTGTAGTATTTGTTAAATGTATGTTTTTAGTGTTCTTTAGCTTGTGTTATGTGGGAGGTGGGGGAGGGGGTTGGGGGAAACTTGTTTTAATCTCTTACCTCGACTGAGATGCAATTTTTTCCCCGTATCGTATCTCCCTCTGCACAGCAGCCTAACATCGAGGAGTTAAAGTCCGCGGGGGCCTGCGGACTTTAACATAGCGGAGCTTGCGATCCCTTTGCCAGGGATCGACATCTGAGCTCCAACAACGGGTGCCTGCAGACTTTAACATTGTGGAGCTCTGGTCAGAGACCGACTTCGGGAGCTCCAAGCCACAGGAGCTTCAATCGCCCCGACACGGGAGCTTCGACCGCCGGCTGCGGGAGCTTCGACCGCCGGCTGCGGGAGCTTCGAGCGTAGGCTGCGGGAGCTTCGATCGCCCCAATAGATGGTTTAACTGCCCCGACCGCGGGATAAAAATGAGGGAAGAAGATTAGACTTCATTGCCTTCCATCACAGTGAGGAATGTGGGGAATCCGCTCGCTGTGGTGGATGTTTATGTTAACTTTTATGTAGTTGTGTGGCTTGTTGCTTTTTTAATATGGTTGTATTGTAATTCGCATATCACTGTACCTTAATTGGTACGTGACAATAAAAGACCTTTGAAACTTTTGAAGAGTAGCGGCTCCAGCACCGACCCCTGGAGAGCACCACTAGTAACTGGCAGACAACCAGAAAAAGCCCCCTTTATTGCCACTCGTTGCCTTCTGCTATCCATGCTAGTAACTTCTCTCTGATACCATGTGCATTCTTTTAAACTTTAAGTTTAACCTTTAAACTTTGTTCCTCTCACCTTAAAGCAATACCTTTTTGTGTCTGAAGAAGGGTTTCGACCCTCTCCTTTGCTCCATAGATGCTGCTGCACCCGCTGAGTTTCTCCAGCATTTTTGTGTACCTTCGATTTTCCAGCATCTGCAGTTCCTTCTTAAACCCTTTAGTATTTGATTTTTTCATCCTGGGAAAAGTGTTCTATCTCCCTTATGCCTCTCATAATTGTATACACCTCTATCTGGTCTCCTACAACCTCTGAGAAAACAATACAAGTCTGTCCAACTTCTCCCTGTAGCTAATACTCCTTAAACTTGGCTACATTCTGGTTAACCTTGTCTGCACTCTTTACAATGCCTCTACATTTTTCCTGTAATTGCTCGACGACAACATGCATGCAATATTCCAATATGGCCAAAGCAATCCTATAAAGCTGCATTATGACATCCTGATTCTAATGCTGAATGCCTTAAGCTATGAAGGCAAGAAATCCTTACGTCTCCTTGACCACTTTATCTTCTTGTGTTGCCAAGATCTCTCTATACACCAATGCCGTTGAGGGACATGCATTAATTGCATATTTTCCCCAGACATTTGACCTTCTGACTTGCTCAGTTTAAACTCCACCTGCCATTTCTCCATCCATTTCTGCAGCTGATTTATATCCAGTTGTAAACCTTGACAGTTTTCCTCACAGTCCATGACCCCGGCAATCTTGGTGTCATCTGCAAACCAGCCCACCTATGTTTATATGTCCACATCATTTATATATGTTGCAAACAGCAGAGATCAACATACACACTCAGTGGTCACAGTGAGAGAATCCAGTGAATATTGTCCTTCCACCACATCGCTCTCTGTCTTCGATCAGTAAACCATCCATAGATGCACCTTAATCTTGTCAATTATGGAGGACTTCATCCAATGCTTTACAAAATCCACCACCCTACCCTCATCAATCAACCTTTGTTACCTCCTCAAAAAACTTGATTAGGCTCATAAGACACAACCAGTGGGCCAAATGGCCCGTTTCCGTTCTGTGTCTCTAAATTAAATTAAAACTAAACCTGCCATGTACAAAACCATGCTGACTGTCCCCATTTAAATCAAATGGGAGTAAAACCTTTCCTGCTATCTGCTCCAATGACTTCCCTGCCACTACCAGAGTGAGGTCATATGTTAATTGGGGGTTCAGCAGCTCGCATTTTGCTTGGATAGCTTACAACACGGTATGAATGCTGAATGCACCAACTTTTACAAACATCTCACTCCATCACCCTCTCCTCTCCTCTCCTCCTTTCTCCACTAAAAGTCCACAACTATATATCCCTCTTGGACTCACATTTGTCTCACAACCAATTAGCCTATCAAGGACCACCCTTGCCTGATGTCAACTGCTGCCAGCCCTGGTATGTCTTGTTTATTTGCTTCCACATTTTTTCCCCCACTTGCCCCGACTACAACCAGTCTGAAGAAGGGCCCTGAACTGAACTTGTCCTTTTCCCCCCAAAGATGCTGCTTGACCTGCTGAGATTCACCACCATTGTGTGTCTTTTTTTATTCACATCTATTTTATGAATAGTTTAGGTAAGTCAAGAGTGGTTGGTCTATTGTCACGTCTCGAGATGAAACAATGAAATTGTCACTTACAGCAGCAGCAGCACAACAGGTTTGTAAACATAGTACTCGGCTTGTACTCGCTAGAATTTAGAAGATTGAGGGGGGATCTTATAGAAACTTACAAAATTCTTAAGGGGTTGGACAGGCTAGATGCAGGAAGATTGTTCCCTATGTTGGGGAAGTCCAGAACAAGGGGTCACAGTTTAAGGATAAGGGGTTCAAAAGGGAACTGCAGATGCTGGAATATCGAAGGTACACAAAATTGCTGGAGGAACTCAGCGGGTGCAGCAGCATCTATGGAGCGAAGGAAATAGGCGACGTTTCGGGCCGAAACCCTTCTTCAGACTGATGGGGGGTGGGGAAAGAAAGAAGGAAAAAGGGAGGAGGAGGAGCCCGAGGGCGGGCGGATGGGAGGGTGGGAGGAGACAGCTAGAGGGTGAAGGAAGGGGAGGGGACAGCACAGGCTAGCCAAATTGGGGGAATTCAATGTTGATGCCATAAGGGCGCAAGGACCCCAGACGGAATATGAGGTGCTGTTCCTCCAATTTCCGCTGTTGCTCACTCTGGCAATGGAGGAGACCCAGGACAGAGAGGTCGGATTGGGAATGGGAGGGGGAGTTGAAGTGCTGAGCCACCGGGAGGTCAGGTAGGTTAAGGCGGACTGAGCGGAGGTGTTCGGCGAAACGGTCACCCAACCTACGCTTGGTCTCACCGATGTAAATTAGCTGACATCTAGAGCAGCGGATGCAGTAGATGAGGTTGGAGGAGATACAGGTGAACCTTTGTCGCACCTGGAACGACTGCTTGGGACCTTGAATGGAGTCGAGGGGGGAGGTGAAGGGACAGGTGTTGCATTTCTTGCGGTTGCAACGGAAAGTGCCCGGGGAGGGGTGGTGCGGGAGGGAAGGGAAGAATTGACGAGGGAGTTGCGGAGGGAGCGGTCTTTGCGGAAGGCAGACATGGGGGGAGATGGGAAGATGTGGCGAGTGGTGGGGTCACGTTGGAGGTGGCGGAAATGGCGGAGGATTATGTGTTGTATTTGCTGGCTGGTGGGGTGAAAGGTGAGGACCAGAGGGACTCTGCCCTTGTTGCGTGTGCGGGGATGGGGAGAGAGAGCAGTGTTACGGGGTATGGATGAGACCCTGGTGTGAGCCTCATCTATGGTGGCGGAGGGGAATCCCCGTTCCCTGAAGAACGAGGACATTTCCGATGCCCTGGTATGAAATGTCTCATCCTGGGAACAGATGCGGCGTAGGCGGAGGAATTGGGAGTAGGGGATGGAGTCTTTACAGGGGGCAGGGTGGGAAGACGTGTAGTCCAGATAGCCATGTGAGTCAGTGGGTTTGTAATGTATGTCGGTCAGGAGTCTGTCCCCTGCGATGGAGATGGTGAGGTCAAGGAATGGTAGGGAAGTGTCGGAAATCGTCCAGGTGTATTGGAGTGCCGGATGGAAGTTGGTGGTGAAGTGGATGAAGTCAGTCAGTTGTGTGTGGGTGCAGGAGGTGGCACCAAAGGATAAGGGGGAAGTCTTTTAGGACCGAGATGAGAAAAACATTTTTCACACAGAGAGTGGTGAATCTCTGGAATTCTCTGCCACAGAAGGTAGTTGAGGCCAGTTCATTGGCTATATTTAAGAGGGAGTTAGATGTGGCCCTTGTGGCTAAAGGGATCAGGGGGTATGGAGAGAAGGCAGGTACAGGATACTGAGTTGGATGATCAGCCATGATCATATTGAATGGCAGTGCAGGCTCGAAGGGCCGAATGGCCTACTCCTGCACCTATTTTCTATGTTTCCATGTACTCGATGGTTGTTGAAAAGAAACAGTTCCTGAACCGCGACGTAACAGTTTTCAGTCTCCTATACCTACTTTCCAATGTCAAGAGTGAAATGAAAGCGTTACCAGGGTGGTGTGGGTCTTTGTTGATGTTGTCTGCCTTTTTGAGACAGCAGCACTTATCCCTTCAATGGAGGGGAGGTCAGTGCCAGGGCCGTCTTAACAGCATTATGGGCCCCCGGGCAAAGCAGTGCACAGGGGCCCCTACACTTCCAGTTTCTTTATGCCGAATCAAATATGCCGTCATGTACTTGCGATGTTCTTCTCCGTTTTCATGTTCTACAATAACATTCTACAATCCATAGATTAGCATGGGACACCTATGCTCGTGGGGCTGCGGGCAACTGCCCAGCATGCCCATGCGTTAAGACGGCCCTGGTCAGTACACGTTCATCATTTTTTGGAATCTCCTTTGTTTCTGGACATTCGAGTTGCCATGCTGCAACCAAACAACATGCACTCTACTATGCACCTGTAGAAGTCAAGGGAGCAATCATCCAAAAAACTAATCTCAATTTTCTACGGCAGTAGTGGCATTTACAGGCTTTCTTTATGATTTCATCAATGTGTGACAGATCTTCAGAGATATGCATGCCCAGGAACATGAAGTTGTTGACTTAAGGGTCCCTACCCGGAACATCACCAATTCATTTTCTCCTGACTGCTGAGTTACTTCAGCATTTTGTGTCTCTCTTTGGTCTTAATCAGCAGCTGCAGTTCCTTTTTATTACTAGTGTTTGATGAGTCATTTCCTTCCACTTCCAAATCAGATCCATAAAAGTAACAGCACCAAGTGCATACATTCAGCCCATCATGGCTGTGGCAGCACTGGCTGACTGTAACTATCCAGTCAGTTGAATGAAATAACATACCAGATGATCAAGTACAAAAGTAAATAAAGATAATAGAAGGAGGAAACATAGAAACATAGAAAATAGGTGCAGGAGTAGGCCATTCGGCCCTTCGAGCCTGCACCGCCATTCAATATGATCATGGCTGATCATCCAACTCAGTATCCTGTACCTGCCTTCTCTCCATACCCCCTGATCCCTTTAGCCACAAGGGCCACATCTAACTCCCTCTTAAATCTAGCCAATGAGCTGGCCTCAACTACCTTCTGTGGCAGAGAATTCCACAGATTCACCACTCTCTGTGTGAAAAATGTTTTTCTCATCTCGGTCCTAAAGGATTCCCCCCTTATCCTTAAACTGTGACCCCTTGTCCTGGACTTCCCCAACATCGGGAACAATCTTCCTGCATCTAGTCTGTCCTACCCCTTAAGAATTTTGTAAGTTTCTATAAGATCTCAATCTTCTAAATTCTAGCGAGTACAAGCCGAGTCTATCCAGCCTTTCTTCATATGAAAGTCCTGACATCCCAGGAATCAGTCTGGTGAACCTTCTCTGTACTCCCTCTATGGCAAGAATGTCTTTCCTCAGATTAGGAGACCAAAACTGTACGCAATACTCCAGGTGTGGTCTCACCAAGACCCTGTACAACTGCAGTAGAACCTCCCTGCTCCTATACTCAAATCCTTTTCCTGTGAATGCTAACATACCATTCGCTTTCTTCACTGCCTGCTGCACCTGCATGCCTACTTTCAATGACTGGTGTACCATGACACCCAGGTCTCGTTGCGTCTCCCCTTTTCCTAATCGGCCACCATTCAGGTAATAGTCTACTTTCCTGTTTTTGCCACCAAAGTGGATAACCTCACATTTATCCACATTATACTGTATCTGCCATGCATTTGCCCACTCACCCAGCCTATCCAAGTCATCTTGCAGCCTCCTAGCATCCTCCTCACAGCTAACACTGCCCCCCAGCTCCGTGTCATCCGCAAACTTGGAGATGTTGCATTCAATTCCCTCATCCAAATCATTAATATATATTGTAAATAGCTGGGGTCCCGTAGGGACCTACGGCTAGGAGTAGGGCATTCACCCCTAATCCAACCAATCTGTTCAAAATTATCCGACACAAGCCTTATCTCCTCTTCTTTGTCAATTCCCCATAGCCCCAATTCCTTGATTATTAAAAAAATAACCAACCTCTTAAATTACCCCCTAATGAACTGTCCCCACAAACTTCTGGGGTAGAAAATTGCAGAATCAAGTACACAGGACAAGATGTTAAGAAGTCCCTTGTGCCAATAGGTGGGGAGCATTTCACGACATTCGTTGATTGTTGAGAGTGGTAGACGCTCAACATCGGTGGGGGGCGGGGGGGGATACGTATATCTTGGCCTGGGTAACCTTCAGGACAGTTGGGCACAGGACACATCATCAGTAGTGTACCCTTGCATCACTGGGTGTTTCGGCCTTTTTAACACTATACACCCTCCACAAGGGCGGCCCGCTGCAGGATGATCAGCCCTCAGCGCGTGTCCCGTGTCAAACCGTCCCAAAGATTCACCCTGACGTACTTGGGGCCCAGCATGGGTCTTTCCGCTTGAGCCAAATCCACCGGCTGCTTCTTTCAGCCGCCTCTGAGAGTGATCTTATGGTCTTCCGCAGAGCCTGACCGTGGATTCCAAGCTCCTTCAGCAGTCTGATGGTAGATGACGCAACAAATCCTCTGCATCCCACTTTAACTGGATAGACTTTGGTGTTCCAGCCACGCTGCGTTGCCTCTGCTGCAAGCTCTGCGTAACGCAGCTTCTTACGCTCATAGGCCTCCTCAACAGAGTTCCACCATGGAACTGTGAGCTCTATGATGTAAGCAGTCTTCTGTGAAGGGGACCAGAACACCAAGTCTGGCCTGAGGTTGGTGGAAGCAATTTCAGGTGGAAAAATTAGTTGTCGGCCGATGTCCGCCAGCATCCTCCAGTCGCGGGCCCTGCATAGGTTTCCTTCTTCTGGTCTGGTGGAAGGATGTTTAGATGTTTTCTGTCCTTCTTGGACAAAGGTTGTTGCCCTTAGGGGGGGGTTGCTTGCTCTCGGAGGCAAGGAGTTGGTCGCACACCGCATGTTGTCAAGGGCTGATGCCCGGCTTTTTAGTACCTGATTATGCCGCCACATGTATCTCCCTTGTGTGAGGCTGGTCTTGCAGCCTACCATGATGTGTTTGAGGGTCGCTGGAGTTGGGCAGAGGGCACAGGTTGGATCCTCGCCGTACCACTGATGGAGGTTCTTTGGTGATGGAAGCACGTCATAAGTCGCTCTGATGATGAAGCTGATCTTGCTTGCTTCCATTTCCCATAGTTCTTTCCAGCTGATCTTCCTCCGCTCCACACCTTCCCACTGCATCCATTGCCCCTGTTTGGCAAGAGAGACCGCCTTTGCACTTCTTGCGGCCTCCTCTTGTCGCCGCACCTCCTCGACCACCAATGTCCTCCGCTCTGATGTTGTGGCCTTTCGCCAAGTTGGTTTACTTGTCGTAAGGCCAAAGCCTCCTCTTCCCTGCTGGACTTGCCCCACGATGTCTTTGTGCCTCAGGGCTGATGAAGCTTGCTGTACTGCATCAGATGGTGTCCACTTCCGGCCAGTTACTAGGGGCGGCGCAACAGCACTGATGGTCTTGTCTCTAGAGTCCCTCAGTGTCATCTGGAGTCTTACTTTAGAACACTTGTATTCCTCTGTTAGACTAGTGAGAGGTAGTTCCAGGACCCCTTTGCCATATAGGCCGATGTTAGTTAGACATCGTGGGACCCCGAGCCATTTCTTCGCGTATGAAGTTATGGTTCGCTCCATCTTCTCCACAGTTGTTATTGGGGATCCATAAACGGTCAGTGGCCACATTGTCCGAAGAAGGAGTCCAAACTGTATGCACCAGAGCTTCAGTTTCCCAGGCAGTAGGGTCTGATTGATGTTCTCCAGGCCATTGACAATTTCTTGCCTTAGTTGTTGCACTTGCTCTTTGTCCTTGAGACTTGCGTTGTACCATCTGCCCAGGCTTTTAACTGGCTGCTCAGACACTGTTGGTATTGGGTCGTCACCGATGCAGAACCTTGTGTCTCTAAGCACCCCCTTGACTATGGAGATGCTTCGAGATTTACTTGGTTTGATTTTCATTCGGGCCCACTTGATGTTCTCCTGCAGCTTTCCAAGTAGCCGCTTGGTGCATGCTGCAGTAGTGGTTAGTGTTGTCATGTCGTCCATGTATGCCCTGATGGGTGGCAGACGGAGCCCAGCCCTGGTTCGTTCACCGCCCACCACCCATTTAGTACTTCATATGAGCCTCACTTATAAAATGGCCGACTTCTTAACTTCATAATTTTGTCCCTTCTTTCAAGACTCTTTCACTCCCCTGTTCTGCCCCCCAAAGGATAATTCTCATTCTTCTAAATTCCAAATAACTGATAAGGCACAGAGAAACAACTTGTTCTATTGGGGACATGAAGGGAGTAATAAGTTTAAAGTCAAACGAAAACAATTCAGCAAAAACATCACTATGCGTTTCTTCAAAGGGTTGTGGAAATCTGGAATTCTTGTGCTTATGCATGGTCGATTGAAAACCGTTTGGGGATAAGTAAACAATGTGGTTAACTTAAGATAAGGTACAGTTCAGCCATAAGGCAATGAATAATAAAAACACTCAAGGATCTGAAATGTACTTTCCTTTTGGAGAAAGTGAAAGCCGACTGGGTGATTGTTCCTGTTAATTCTCCTAAAATATCTGCTTATGACCAAATCTACAAAGGGCCTGTCACACTTGGCGATTTTTTTCGGCGACTGCCGGCATCATTGACTGGCGTATCAGAGTCACCGAAAGATTTTGAACATTTCAAAATCCAGCAGCAACAAAAGAAAATGTTGCGACACTTGAGGAAACACGTCATCACGCCATCACGTCATCACGCTTGTGATGCCAGTGCCTCTTCCTGCCCACCAGCAACGAGGGACTGCACCTCCACACAGAGGCCAGGACTGAGCTACCAGGATAACCCAGAGACCGGCAGCACTACCTCTTCGAGCCCAGAGCTGAGCCACCAGGATAAGCCAGAAATTGCTCGCGCCTCATCGCAAAGCAATGGTGAACTGCAGGGAGAAACCTGAAATTGCCACTTCTTCTCCTTCAAGACCAGGACAGTCGCCGGGACAAGCCTGAGATCGCGAGTCCCACCGCACATGCTCGCTGCCAACGAGGGACAGTGCCCCATGTGGTCCTGGACTTTGTTACAGTATATAAAACATTTCACGCGAGTTCACCCTACTGAGAGTGTCGGTGTGGTCACTGCCATCCCTGATGCATCTTTGAGATTATAATCACTTCTCAGTGCGACAGGATGGAATAAATCCCCAGGTTTCAAGCATTTTCCAGATCATGCATGATAACCAAAACAGTAAACATGCAAGGATCAAACTAAAGGAAGAAAGTGCTGTGCAAATCCCTGATCCACCAAGGTAATATTTTAGTTATTATGAATGAATGAATAAGTTTATTGGCCAAGTATTCACATACATGGAATTTGCCCTGGTGCTCCACCCGCAAGTGACAACGTGACATACAGTGACAGTTAGCAATGATACATAAAACATTAAACATTAATAATAAAACATTATCGATTAAACATGTGAATTAAATAAAATACCAGAGCAAAAGGAGGCTACAGATTTTTGGTTATTGTGTAGAGCTACTACTCATGGGAAAAAAAGCTGTTTTTATGTCAGGCTGTGGTAGCTTTGACAGTCCGGGGTCGCCTTCCAGAGGGATGTGATTTCAAAGAGTTTGTGGCCAGGGTGAGAGGGGTCAGAGATGATCTTACCCGCTCGCTTCCTGGCCCTTGCAGTGTACAGTTCGTCGATGGAGGGAAGGTTGAAGCCAATAACCTTCTCAGCTGATCGGACGATTCGCTGCAGCCTCCGGATGTCGTGCTTGGTGGCTGGGCCAAACCAGACCATGATGGAGAAGGTGAGAACAGATTCTACAATGGCCGTTTAGAATTGGACCATCATTGCCTGTGGCAGATTGTGCTTCCTCAGTTGCCGCAGGAAGTACATCCTCTGTTGTGCCTTTTTGACTGCGGAGTCGATGGTGGTCCCCCATTTAAGGTCCTTGGAGACGATGGTTCCCAGGAACTTAATGGATTCCACAGATGTGACTGTGGTGTTGTTGATGGTGAGTGGGGTGAGGGGAGGGGGAGCTCTCCTAAAGTCTACAATCAATTCCACTGTCTTAAGAGCATTGAGCTCCAGGTTGTTGCGATGGCACCAGGACGCCAGCTGTGTCACTTCATGTCTGTAGGCTGATTCCTCCCCATCCTGGATCAGTCCAATCAGGGTTGTGTTATCCGCAAACTTGAGAAACTTAACAGAGGAGTCAGTGGAGGAGCGGTCGTTGGTGTAGAGAGAGTCGAGAAGAGGAAAGAGTAAGCAGCCTTGCGGCGCTCCTGTGCTGAAGGTTTGCGGGTCCGATGGTGTTGAATGCAGAACTAAAATCAACAAACAAATTCCTCGCATAGATCCCCTGGTGGTCTAGGTTCTGGAGGATGAAGTGCAGGCCCAGGTTGACTGCATCATCCACAGATCAATTGGCCCGATATACAAACTGCAGAGGGCCCAGCAGGGGGTTTGTGATATTTTTCAGCATGGCCAGCACTCGCCTTTCAAGGGTCTTCATCACTACAGAGGTCAGTGCACAGGCCTGTAGTCATTAAGACCAGTAATCCTTGCCTTTTTGGGTACAGGGACAATAGTGGAGACTTTAAAGCAGGCAGGGACAGTACAGGTTTATAGGGACTGGTTGAAAATGTCTGTGTAGACCGGTGCCAATTGTTCGGCACAGAGCTTGACAGTAGAGGGGGAAACATTGTCCGGTCCTGGAGATTTCCAGCTTTTCTGTTTCCTGAACAGCCGCTCCACCTCCTTCTATTTTATTGTTGATGATGGAGAAGTGGCCAATGTACTGAATTGGTTTCAAGTTTGCCAATAAATCATCTGCCTCAATTATTTCCCATCAGGCACCAATTACTCTTGCTTAGAACTGCTGAACAGTATCGCTTGAAATAAATTATTTGATTGATAAAGTTAAACGACTGGATAGGGTTGGACTAATTACTCGGTAAGAGAATCCAGGATAAGGCATTTAAAATAATCATTGCATTGCAATAAGGCATTACTTACCACCTTGTGTTATTTTTGGCTTATGTTGATCCACTAAAAATAAGAGTTAATCTTCCTTAAAATAGCACTGTATTTATACCAGACACACGCCAAGTGGAAAGTATTCCAACTTGTTCAAAAACTATTTAAACATTAACACAGTGAAAGGAATAAAAGGATTCCCATTAAAACTCTAGCTCAATTAATTGCCCAAAAGTTGTTTCATTCTGGCCAACAACTACTTTTTAAAAAAAATGCAATTCCTAATCAGCTCATTGATAGTTATGCCCCTGTCCCACTTAGGAAACCTGAATGGAAACCTCTGGAGACTTTGCGCCCCACCCAAGGTTTCCGTGCAGTTCCCGGAGGTTGCAGGTGGTTTCCGGAGGTTGCAGGTAGTGGAAGCAGGTAAGCCTGAACGGACCTCGGACAAAAACCTTGGCAGGGTGCAAAGTCTCCAGAGATTTCCGTTCAGGTTTCCTAAGTGGAACAGGGGCATAAGCTATTACAACAAGATAATGTCCTTTCAGGTTCAGTTGTAAAGAGGGGTCAGTGTGTTGGTGTGGTAGCGCTTTGTGGCAGCGGCTCGACTGCAGTCCGTCCGTCTTTTCTTTCTTTTTGTCCCATTAATTGCATGTTTTTGGTTTTATTTTTTAGATGTGTATATGTGGGGGGGACGGACTTTTTAAAACTTTTTAATCTCTTCCCTGTACGGGGACCCGACCTTTTCCCTCTCGGGTCTCCGTTGTCGTTGGGCCTAACATCGTGGAACCGGCGGCCTCCAACCGGAACCGACCTGAGGGCTCCAGTCGTGGAGCCTGCGGACTCACCATCGCGGAGCTGGTCGATTTCGGAGCATGGAGAGCTGTGGTGACGCATGGCTGCGACCAGCCTTCGGAGCTTCGGAACAACAGGAACTCGCGGGTCCCTGGTGGGAGACCGCTTCTCGGAGCTCCCGCAACGGCAACTTCTCCCGCCCGAATTGCGGGGTCAAAATGACCCGGAACAGGGCCTGACATCGCCCGGTGCGGCTTTAACGGCCATGGGACTTGCCATCGCCCGCCGGGGCCCTAACATTAAGACCCGGAGCAGGGCCTTTCATCGCCCGGTGCGGCCTTAACGGCCGTGGGACTTACCATCGCCCGCCGGGGGCTTTAACATCGGGAGCCCCGGTCGCCTCGGGTGAAGAATAAAGAACAGGGAAGAGACTAGAGAGACAAGACTTTTGCCTTCCATCACAGTGAGGAGGTGTTTGGAGACTCACTGCGATGGATGTTTATGTAAATTGTGTTAATTGTGTGTCTTGGGGGTTTTTTTGATGTTATGACTGCAGGAACGAAATTTCGTATGAACCATGTCTGTTTGTATGACGATAAATGGTATTCTAGTATTTTATTCTCACGGCCCTGTAAATGGTTTTGAAATATTAATGAAACTAATTTTTGTGATTCTGTTCTAAGTTGGTGAACCTGTAAATACATGATTACGTCAATTTACAGTTCAGCTAACCCAGAAAATGTTCGTGAGAGTTAAAAAGAACACTAAAAACATAACAAGCCATCATTTGACACTTACCTATTTCACCTGGGACCTGCTTGCCATGAAAGCGGAAACAAGTCGTAACATTGAAACAGTTGACGGGCTGATAGCCATCATGGCACTGTGGAGCTGTGATGTTAATGGATTCAGGAAGCAGAATAGCAATCTGCACGGTAATAACTGGACGAGCTCTGTAAAGTAAAAATATAACAAGAATACTTTCAAACCTGGATCAATAAATCATAGTAGAAACTTTCCTTTTCCATACCACTCGGGTCATTCCCATTTCCCATTCCAGAGAAGAAGTCTAGAGTCAAAGGTGTTTTATTGTCATATGTCCCAAATCAGAACAATGAAATTCTTACTTGCAGCAGAAGCACAACAGATATGTAATAATAGTACTGTGATAATAAATAACAAAAAATAGTTTGTATGTAACAAAAAACAAACTATAATAGCGGAAAGACAAAAACAATGTGATGTAGTTCAGAGCTTCTTTGGAGGTTGGAGTGTTTAATAGTCTGATGGTTGTTGGGAAGAAGCTGATCTTTGATGATGCTGGCTGCCTTTTTGAGGCAGTGACTCCCGTGGATCTCTTCGATGGTGGGGACGCCAGTTCCCACGATGGACTGGGCAGAGTTCACCACTTTTTGCAATCTTCTCCATTCGTGGGTGTTCAAATTGCTGAACAAGGCATTTATGCAACCAGTCTACATATATGCTCTCTATTGCACACCAATGGAAATTCAAGAGAGTATTCGCTGACATACCAAATCTCCTCAGTCTTCTAAGGAAACAGAGGCATTGATGGACTTTTTTTCTGATTACATAAATGTGCTGGATCCAGGAGAGATCTTCAGGGACATGCACGTCCAGGAACCGGATGTGTTTTACTCTCTCCACCACTGTACCATTGAAGATAGGTTTGTGGTTTTACTTGCATTGACAGCAAGTTTGTTGTTTTGGGGAAAAATTCAAAAGGAACCTGAGGGGTAACCTTTTCACACAAAGGGTGGTGGGTGAATGGAACAAGCTGCCGGAAGAGGTAGTTGAGGCAGGTACAATCGCATTGTTTAAGAAACATTTAGACAGGTACATGGATAGGACAGGTTTGGAGGGATATGGGCCAAATGCAGGCAAATGGGACTAGTGTAGATGGGACATGTTGGTTGGTGTGGCCAAGTTGGGACGAAGTGTCCATTTCCACATTGTATTGCTTTGTGGCACCATTCGCTCAGATCATTCAAATAGGTCACCCTCCTATAATCTGACTCATCGTCATCTGTTTTTCGTCCAACAATGATGGTTTTGTCAGCCAATTTGAAGATGGAATTGGAAATGTGTTCAGCTACACAGTCATGGGTGTAGAGTGAATAGAGTATGGGCCTGGGCACACAGCCTTGATGGTTATCAAGGAAGAAGTGTTGCTGCCAATTTTTACTGATTGTGTTCTGTTAATCAGGAAGTCAAGGATCCAATTGCATTGGGGTGCACAGAGACCCAGATCAGTGAGCTTATAACCAGGTTGGAGGGGATGATGGTGTTGAATGTCAAACTGTCGTCTATGCACAATGGCCTGTCGTATGTTTTATTATTGTTCCGAGTGGCACAGTGCAGAGCCAGCAAGACTGCATTCTCTGTTGACCTGTTGTGGTGGTAGGCAAATTGTAGTGTATCCAGTTTCTTGTTGAGGTAAGAGTTGATATGTGCCATAACCAACCTCTCAAAGTATTTCACCACCATGGATGTGTGTCACTGGTTGGTAGTCACTGAGGCAGCCTTACACATCTTGGGCAACAGTATTATTGATGCCCTTTCTTAGCATCTCAATAGTAAGATGTTGACATTTTCCACAAAAATTCTAGCCAGTTGGTTTGCACAAGTTTGAGAACACGACCAGCTATGCCACCAGGTCCAGGCGCTTTCAGAGTTCGCCTTCCTGAAGGATCTTCAGATGTTGGCCTTTATGACAGAGATTGGAGGCAATGGGGGCCCGGGAAGGCATAACGTTCTTCCTATCAAGACGTGCTCAGAACGCATTAAGCCCATGCATGATACTTCACTGTTGTTTGAGCTACCCCCTGGTTTGGCCTTGTGGGAAGTGGTGGCGTGCAAGCCCTGCCACAGTTACCGAACACCCGTCTCATCCTCTGGTTTAGAGCGAAAGTCCCCTTTAGCCTTTTTGATGGCCTTATCATGGTCATATCTGAACTTCTTGCATGAATCGGTCAACAGATATGAATGTCTAAGATACACAAAATTGCTGGGGAAACTCAGCGGGTGCAGCAGCATCTATGGAGCGAAGGAAATAGGCGACGTTTCGGGCGAGGTTGGGCGATCGTTTCGCCGAACACCTCCGCTCAGTCCGCAATAACCTACCTGAACTCCCGGTGGCTCAGCACTTCAACTCCCCCTCCCATTCCCAATCCGACCTCTCTGTCCTGGGTCTCCTCCATTGCCAGAGTGAGCAACAGCGGAAATTGGAGGAACAGCACCTCATATTCCGTCTGGGGACCTTGCGTCCTTATGGCATTAACATTGAATTCTCCCTATTTTGCTAGCCCTTGCTGTCTCCTCCCCTTCCTTAACCCTCTAGCTGTCTCCTCCCACCCTCCCATCCGCCCGCCCTCGGGCTCCTCCTCCTCCTCCCCTTTTCCTTCTTTCTCCCCCCCCCCCACCCCCCATCAGTCTGAAGAAGGGTTTCGGCCCGAAACGTCGCCTATTTCCTTCGCTCCATAGATGCTGCTGCACCCGCTGAGTTTCCCCAGCAATTTTGTGTACCTTCGATATTCCAGCATCTGCAGTTCCCTTTTGAACACTGAATGTCTAAGATCTGGTTCTCTGAAGAATGCAGACCTCCTGGTTAATCCAAGGCTTCTGTTTGGGAAACTCCCGGATGGTTGGTTAAGTTGGTGTAGAAGCCAAATCTATAGTTTCACAGCACAAAATCGCCACCTTTTTCGGACAAATTCCAAATGCCAATGTGTCAGGGTATAGGAGTGAGATCAATCAACTGACCAAACTGTGCCGGTACAACAAACGCTCTCAATGTCAGTAAAACCAAGGAACTGATTGTAGACTTTAGAAGAGGAAGGCCAAGGATCCACAAACCTGTCTTCATTTTCGGGACAGTGGTGGAGAGAGTAAAAAACTTCAAATTGCTGAGTGTGCATATCTCCAAGGATCTGTCCTGGAACCAGCACATGAATTGAATTGAATTGAATTAAATAAATTTTATTAGCCAAGTATGTATACATAAGGAATTTGCCTTGGTGCTTTGCTCGCAAGTAACAACACAATATACAGAAGACAATTAAAAATAAAATATTATAATTTAAACATGTGAAGAATTAAATAAAATACCAGTGCAAATGGAGGCTACAGACTTTTGGCTGTTGAGTACAGCTACTGATCGTGGAAAAAGGCTGGTTTCATGTCTGGCTGTGGCGGTTTTGACAGTCCGGAGTCGCCTTCCAGAGGGAAGTGCTTCAACGAGTTTGTGGCCAGGGTGAGAGGGGTCAGAGATGATCGTTCCCGCTCACTTGTAGTGTACAGTTCGTCGATGGGGGGAAGGTTGCAACCAATAACCTTCTCGGCTGATCGAACGATGCATTCATGAAGAAAGCCCATCAACGCATCTACTTAGAAAACTGAGGAGATTTGTTATGTCAAATAAACTCTCTTGTACTTCTACAGGTGTACAGTAGAGAGCATGTTGACTGGTTGCATCATGGCCTGGTTCAGAAACTTAAACACCTACCAATGAGATTATAAAAAGTGGTGAACAATGCCCAGTCCATCACAGGTACTGACCTCCCCATCATCGAAGGGACCTATAGGAATTGATGCCTCAAAATGCCAGTCAGCATCATCAGAGACCAGATCCTTCTCAACAACTATCAGACTATTACACACTACAACCTACAAATAGGCTTCGAACTACAAACGCTTGCGGGGTTATTATTTGTTGTTGTCAACATTGAAAGAGGCTATTCAGCTTGTCGAGTCTAACTTACCTACCAACGAGCAAACATTTGGGATGGGGAGGAAACTAGAGAACTTGGTGAAAATCTGCAAAGTTACCCAGACGAGGTCAGGATCAAACCTGTGATGTTGGAGTTGAGAGAAACCAGTACTATCTTTGCAACGCCATACCACGCAATCCACAACGGAATAACAGGAATTATCTCCAGCCGGTAAGTCATTGATATTAATATTGGTTTATTATCGTCATATGTACCAAGATACAGTGTAAACCTTTGTATGCTAACCTGTCAAATCATACCGTCATATGTACAGCCAAGCCACATAGTACAACAGGTAAAGCAAAGAGAAATACGAGAAAGCAGAATATTGCAGTTTTATGGCATTACAGTATCAGAGGAAGTGCAATCTTGAAGATGGCGGCGCTGCCTTAGCAGCTGCGGCTCGCCTGCAGTCCGTTTGTTTTTTCTTTTCTTGTTTGTTCTTTTGTCCTGTTTTAGTTCATTTTTGGTTTTATTATGTTGTGTATGTGTGTGGGTGGGGAGAAATGTGTTTTTGGTCTCTTCCTTCAGGGGGATGCGACTTCTCTTGTCTTATCCCCCATCTCCGTCTCCATCTGCGCGAGGCCTAATAGCGGAGCTGGCCGCTTCGGAGCTGGGGCAGCGTTCCAGCGGCAGCGGCGACCCGACCTCGGAGCTGTGGCGTTCCGGCAGCAGCGGCAGCGGCGACCCGAACTCGGAGCTGTGGCGTTCCGACGGCAGCGGCGACCCGACCTCGGAGCTGTGGCGTTCTTGTGGCAGCGGCGACCCGACCTCGGAGCTGTGGCGTTCTTGTGGCAGCGGCGACCCGACCTCGGAGCTGCGGCGTTCCGGCGGCAGCGGCAGCCCGATTTCGGAGGATGGACGACATCGTCGGGAGCTCGCAGGTCACAGGTTGGTGACCTGTTTTCCGGAGCTCCCGCAACAACAGCTTTGTCCGCTGGACTGGAGGGTGGCAGCTTCGGCAGCTTCGACCGCCCCGAGCCGCGGAGTTTGAACCGGCCCGTTCGCGGCGCTTGGATTCAGCTGCGGGACTGACTTACTTACCATCACCCGGTGGGGTCACAACATCCGAAGCCTTGATCGCCTCGGCGCAGAGGGAGAACAAGGAGGGAAGAGACAAGGACTTTAAGATTTTTGCCTTCCATCACAGTGAGGAGGTGCCTGGTGAACTCACTGGTGGATGTTAAATTTGTGTTTATTGTGTGTTTTTGTCATTTTTATTATATGTATGACTGCAAAACAACGAAATTTTGTTCAGACCGAAAGGTCTGAATGACAATAAAGGCTACTTTGGCTTTGACTTTGATCTGTCTTACCCCTCCATTGCATCTTTACTGAGGAGACTAAATGCTTACTTAGACCTTGTGCCTGCTGGCAGCATTGCATGCTCTCGAGCTGAACTCTGCTATACACATGACTTTCACGTTTACAGCTCCAGCATCACACCAGCTGCTTGGTACAGGTAATGCAACAGGCTGTGGTCTGCCTGCCTGCAGCAGAGTCATGCCTATCAGGTCAGGTCTGTAGATTTTGGCAATGCATCATCCCAAAAACAAATACCGCAGGACCAAGAGAAATGGGCCAAATCTTTGGAGGATCTTAAAGTATCGAAATCATTTGGCAATCTGATTATTTTTCTTGGCAGCACACATTGAAGAACCACTGCTCAGGTCTTAGTCGTTTTATTTATACAAAGTATTGGTTCACATTAAGCTATTATTGTAAACTCTCTACCCAGTGTTTCTTTTCAAAAAAACATGACCACCTCACTGAAAAGATATAGGGATGCAGGAAGAATTTTGCATTGATCGTACCAAGCTCATTATAATTGTGTGGACCACACAGTGACACAGTGGTAGGGGTGGCACAGTGGTAGGGGTGGCACAGTGGTAGGGGTGGCACAGTGGTAGGGGTGGCACAGTGGCGCAGTGGCTGGGCTGGCACAGTGGCGCAGCAGTAGAGTTGCAGCCTTAGAGCACCAGAGACCGAGGTTCAATCCTGATTACGGTCTCCCTGTGACTGCATGGTTCTCCCTGTGACCACAAAAACATACTGTTTTATAGGTTAATCAGCTTCTGTAAATTGTCCCTAGTGTGTTGGATAGAACTAGTGTATGAATGATCATTGGTCGGCACGGACTCAGTGGGCCAAAGGGCATGTTTCCACGCAGTTCTCTAAACTAAACCCAGAAAGCAGGAAGAGCAGCAGAGACTATTTAAAAGATGGCTTTTCAGATGTTTTGCCACTGTGTGGGAGGCAAGTGGCTGTTTTGAGAAAGATTGTGTTGAGGTTTAAAGCATAAAGAACCTGCCTGGTGGGGAAGCCGCTGAGCCCATCTCCTGCTCATCCCCAAGGATTGGAGAACCGGAGAAAAGGGTGGAGGGAGTCGGCAATGGCGGCAAACGTTAGACAAAGGGCCAGTAAGAAGAACCAGGGGTCTTACCTTCTGCGGGAGACGCTTCAAGCGCAGGAAAGGCAGAAGGTGTCCGGGCGAGGAGAGGGACAGCAGTTTGCCAGTGATCCAGATGGAGGTAATGGTGACAACGGGCCTTGATGGCCAGCTACAATTTGGACCTTGAAAATGGGGCCAAAACCTGGCGATACTTACATATGGACTCAGTGGGCTGTTTCTTTGACGATGTAACTAAAATGTCTGATGAGGGAAGAGCTGTAGATGTTGTCTACATGAATTTCTATAAGGCATTTGATAAGGTTCCACATGGTAGGCTGCTCTGGAAGGTTCAATTGCATGGGATCCAAGGAGGGCTAGCTGACTGGATTGAAATTTGGCTTCATGGAAGGAAGCAGAGGGTTACGGTGAAAGGTTGTCTTTCGGACTGGAGGCCCGTGACTAGGTGTTTCTGAAGGATTGCTGCTGTGGCAATTGATGTTTGCAGTTTATATTAATGATTTGCATGAGAATGTACAGGGCATGATTAGTAATGGGCCTGTCCCACTAAGGCAATTTTTCTGGGGACTGCCAGCGCCTGTCAAGTTGCCGGCAGTCGCCTGAAAAACTGGCAAATGGAACGGCGACTGTCAGAGTGGGACACACACACACATCACTTCCTTCACCAGCCCGTTATGCAGGCGGGGGACAGGGCAAGCAGGGGAGCGCAGTCTTGAGTGAAATTCACACAGTGCAAAGCCAAGGTGACACCACGATGAACAGAAAGGTTAGCGCTGTAATTAAGAGGGCTAAAGCACAGTGTATAGTAAGTCCTTTAAAAGAGGGGGGAGAGGGGGGCGAAGGAGGGAGAAGGAGTGGAGACAACTTTTAAGAAGCCAGAGATACACGGCTGTGAAGCTCGGTGGACATTAATATTATCGGTCGGTTATCCTTGGTTCTGAAAACTACTGCTTACATTTCTTTTCCCAATGAGCCAATAGAAAATCACCGGTCAGCTCCAACCCACGAGAACCTACAAGAACCTTCGACCTCCTGGCAACCCACCTACAGCTCGAGAATTCTCGCTACTCTTCATGGCGGCTTCATTCTAGTCGCTGCTAATTTTCAACGTTGAAAAATTCGCGACGACCTTAATGAGGCCGCGACTAGTTCCCAGAATGCGGGAACTCCTCACGACCATGAAGGCAACTCCCCGGCAACCACCTGTGAACATGTGGCGACCATGTGGCGACTGCTTAGTCTCCTGCAGTCGCCTAAAAAGTCGCCTAAGTGGGACAGGCCCGTAAGTTTGCAGATGACACAAAAGTGAGTTGGATTGTAGATAGTGAAGATGGTTATCAAAGGTTACAGCAGGTCTTGATCAGTCGGGAAGGTGGGCAGAGGAGTGGTTAATGGTGTTTAATGTTGATAACATGTGAGATGTTGCATTTTGGGAAGTCTAACCAGGGCAGGATCTTCACAGGGCAGGACTCTGAAGAGTGTTATACAGCGGAGGGATCTAGGACTGCAGGTACATAGTTCCTTGAAAGCGGTGCCACAGGTAGATAAGGTGGTCAAGAAGGCTTTCGACACATTGGCCTTCATTAGTCAGTGTTTTGAGTATAGAAGTTGGAATGTTCTGTTACAGCTGTACAAGGCACTGATGAGGCCACAGTTGGAGTATTGTGTTCCGTTTTGATCACCCTGTTGTAGGAAAAATATTGTTAAGCTGGAAAGCCGACAGAGAAGATTTACGACGATGTTGCCCGGATTTGAGGGCCTGAGCTATTGGGAGACGTTGGGTAGTCTAGGGCTGAATTCCTTGGAGTGAAGGAGAATGAGAGGGGAATGTATAGAGGTGTATAAGATCATGAGGGGAATATATAGGGTAGATGCATAGAGTCTTTTACCTAGAGTAAGAGAATCAAGTACCAGAAGATATAAGTCTGTGTGAGGGGACAGATATAATAGGAATCTGAGAGGTAGCTTTTTACACACAGTGGGTGGTAGGTAAATGGAATAAGCTGCAGGAGAAGGCAGTTGAGGCAGAAACTATAACAACATTTAAAAGACATTGGACATTGGAAAGGTTTGGAGAGATATGGGCCAAACGCAGGCAGGTGAGATTAGTATATAAAGGGCACCTTGGTTGGCATGGACAAGCTGGGCCGATGGACCTATTTCCATGCTGTATGACTCTATTAAATGTTTATTTCTCACATCGCCTGTTTCATATTTCCAAACTTTTAAATTTGTGCCCCTTGGTCTTTGAAGCATCTGCTACTGGGAACAATTTTGCTCTAATCTCTGATCAAAACTTGCCATTTTCAGATTTTTAACCTCTTGGTCATTATATAGGAAAGATGTTAAGCTGGAAAAGGTGCAGAGAAGATGTTGCCAAGCATCAAGGGCCTGAGTTAAAGGGAGAGGTTGAGCAGGCTAGGACTTTATTCCTTGGAGCGCAGGATGATGAGGGGTGATCTTATAAAGGTTTTATTTTGTTTAGTTTAGAGATAAAGCGCTGAAACAGGCCCTTCTGCCAACCGAGTCTGCGCCGACCAGTGATAGCCTCATACCATAGCCTGAGGCCAGTGATAGCCTCATACACTATCACTATCCTACACACACTAGGGACAATTTACAAACCTGCACGTCTTTGGAGGAAACTAGAGCACCTGGAGAAAACCAATGCAGGTCACGGGGAGAGCGTACAAAATCCATTCAGACAGGATCAAACCCGAGTCTCTGGCACACTAAGGCAGCAACTCTACCACTGCGCCACCGTGCCACACCGTGTACAAGATCATGAGGGGAATAGAGCAGGCCATCATTGAATAGGGTCATAAGTACATTTCTCCATTTCCACTTTATCTTTATCTCTTAATTAGCTTGTGGCCACTCTTGAATATAAACCTCCCACAGAGTGTCTAGGATAAAGAATTTCATAAGTTCACAATCTTTGTTTAAAGAATTTCTTTCTATCTCAGTCCACAGAGCCAATCTGTTCCTCTGAGAACCTTTGTTCCTTTCCAGCAAAAGTAAAAGCAGCTGCATCATTAACCCTGACAGCTTTAGATAAGGTTATCTTTCATATTTCTAAACTCAAAAATATATACTAAAACCCTTCTCAGTGGCTGCCCTCCTATCCTAAAAAATTAGGATGAGATACACTATCTTTATTCTACCCCCTCTAGTTTACTTAGAAGAAGTAATTTATTATACAATTTATTGTATCTGTCGTGGCTGATGTGTCTGTAAATCTGCAGCAAGTAAGGATTTCTGGTTCATTTCTGGTGCATTTTTTACTTTTGACACTTGACACTGAACAGATATACGCTTCCTTTAGTGAGGGAAGTCAAAACTCTACTCAATCTTTCACGTGTTGTCTCTCCAAAATCCCAAATAACGATCAAAACTTCCTTGTTCTTGTACTCATTTGAAATCAAAACTAACCACTGTATTGGCTGGCATGTTAGGTCCCTGCTATTATGTACCATGACCTCCAAACTCCTCTAAAAACGCCGTTTGCAGCCCCGGAGTGCTGGGCCTGCTGCACCTACATCGCGGGGCTGTGGTTCGCGGAGCTCCCAACGCGGGCGGGGCTGATCAACATCGTGGAGTCCTGCGACTCCGCCCGGCTCGGCCTGTGGACTTCGGGAGCCGCGGACTCCGGTGGGAGGTGACTGATTTGGAGGTCCGGGCCGCTGAGGATGTTCTCCGTTGGGGTTCGGCGTCGGTGTTCCATCATCCCGGCGTGAGGGCCTGAGCATCGGACCACCCGTGGCGGCGACTGCGGGTGCTCGGGAGGCCCCGACCACGGGTGAACATCACGGGTGAACATCTGGGAAGATCGGCGGAGAGGCTGGCTGGACTATGGTACCTTCCTCCACTTTGGTGCCACTGTGTTGTGTTGTGGTGATGTTGTGTCGTGGACTTCTGTGTTTTTTAATATGTTTTATTTATTTATTATTTATTTATTATTTTGTGTTACTTGACTGTAAGGAAAATTCATTTCGTTGTCTCTAATATGAGATAATGACAATAAATTGAATACAATACAAAATATGCCTTCTGAAACCATTCTATTTATCCCTTAAACTTTCACATAGTAAGTGCAGCAAAATTAGAGCTTGTGGGATATGGGGACATGGTGCAGCATAGAAACAAAATAGTACATAAGACAAAAAAAAAATCACAATGACAGTTGTTTTTCAGACTGGGGAAGCATATGGAGGTCTCCTTTAGGATTCAGTGTGATAATCGTCAGTCTATTTGATATGTATTTATGATTTGGATCTGAGACAAGAAGAATTTTTGAATAAGCTTATAAATGTAATTAACGATTGCAGACATTTAAAGGTCAGCCAAAGCAGTGAAGTGGACAAGCACAAATGAAATGGATTGAAGAATATTGTGACGTATGTTCATGGAGAGGCAATTAAAAATCTAAATCTGTAGTTTTACAGAGAATAGAAGATAAAAATATTTGACTTGCATGCACAATTATTTTTAAAATTGCTGGCTCAAGTTCACAAAGCTGATTAAAAATTACTTTCAAAAGATCCCGAACAGACAAAGTGAGCAAAATGGAGTCAAGATGAACTGGAGTATTGTGCCCCTTTCTGTGTGCTATCAAGATCTTGGAGAGAGCACAGAGATATATAAAAATGGTACTCAGGTGAAGAACTTCAGTGACATTATGGGTCTGGACAAGATGAAATTGGTCTCCTTAAGGCAGAGCTGTTGTTTAAAATGTTTAAATGATTTATAACAGGAGACGGATTTCTGTTTTGGCTTTTTTGGATAGATAGGAAAACCTGATCTATTTTGTCAAGTTCAGAATGGAAATCTTAGTACAATACTTTGTTTTGTAGACTAAAAGGTGCCACTATGCATACCAGTCTCATAAACTAAACTAAATAATTATCTGGTAGATTGTCTATGTGCAGGTAGATAAAAGATGGTCTTAGCCATGTTCGGCACAGAAACAGTGGGCTGCAAAGCCTGTTCTTGCGCTGTGCCTGTGGTGGATCTTTGCCTTATCGGCTACTTCAGCTGTTGGGCCTGACCACCTAATTTAATTCATATACTTTTTCAACATTGGTAGTATTATTTGTAATATTAAAAGTTCTATCTCTAAAAATGTTTAAATCTAGTTTTAAACTTTTTAGAGGTGTCGATATGCCATCTTTGAGACAGTAGTCACAAATAAAGGCACTGCTTAGTTGAGTCATAGTCATAATGCAAGGAAACAGGCCACTCAGCCCAATTCCTTCATGCTGACCAAGATGCCCATTATAGTCTTATTTGCCCATGATAGACCATGATCCCTCAAAATCCTCATGCCATCCATTTACCTGTCCAAATGTCTTTTAAATGTTGTTATTGCACTTGCCTCAACCACTTCTTATGCTAGTTCATTACATATGCATATCACTTTCAGTGTGAAAAATTTGCCCCTCTAGTTCTTGATTCCCCTAACCTGGGAAAATTGATACATATCACTTTATCTCTGCCCCTTATGATTTTATACACTTTTATAAGATTCTATTCTACTCACAGTCTCCTTCACTCCAATGAATAAAATCTTGGCCAGCCTGACTTCCCTCGACAATTCAATCCCTTGAGTCATGGCAACATCCTTGTAAATATTCTCTGCACTCTTTCCAGCTTAATGGATAGGGAAAGAAGGATCCCGACCCATTGTTTTTCCAGAGATGCTGCCTGACCTGCTGACTTACTCCAACACTTTGTGCCTATCTTAGTGCACCTTTCCTACAGCAGAATGATCAGAACTGAATGATACTCCAATTCTTAATAGTCTGTGAAAAGCCATAAAACATAGAACAGTAGAGAACAAGAACAGGCCCTTCGGCTCACAATGACTCATCCAAACATGAGGCCAAGACTATCTCTTATCTACCTGCACATAATCCACATCCCTCCATTCCTTGCCTATCAATATGCCTATTCAAAAGTTTATTAAATGCTACTCTTGTATCTGCTTCAAGCATCTCCTCCAGCAGCACCCTTTGTGCAGAAAAACTCACCCCACACATATCCTTTGAACTTTGCCTCCATCATCTTAAACCCATGCCCTCTAGTACAGTATTTGACTTTTCCATCTTGGGAAAAAGGCTCTGACTGTCAACCCTAACTATACCTCCCATAATTTTATCAGGTCTCCACACAACCTCTGGTATGCCAGAGATAACGTTCCAAGTCTTTCCAACCTGTCCCTGTAGCTAATACCCATTCATCCAGGCATCACTCTGGTCAACCTCCTCTGCACCATTTCCAAACCCTTCACATCCTTCCTGTAGTGGAGCCACCAGTACAGCATGCAATATTCCAAATGTAGCCTAACCAAAGATCTATAAATCTGCATCAAGATTCCTGACTCTTATACTCAAAGTCCCAACCTTTGAAAGGCATCATACCATATGTCTTCTTTACCACTCTAGCTAATTTGTGTTGCAACTGTCATGGAGTTAAAGACTTTGACCCCAAGATTCCTCCGTACATCAATAATTTTAAGGGTCGTGCCATTAATTGTATGTTTCCCCCTTAAATTTGGCTTTGCAAAATGCAACACCTCACACTTGCCCGGATTAAACCCATCTGCCATTTCTCCTCACATTTCTGTAACGGATCTATACTTTGACAGCCTTCCTCACAGTCTGCGACTCCAACAATCTTAATATTATCTGCAAACTTACTAACCAACCCGTCCATGTTTACATCCCAGTCATTTCGTTTAGTTTAGAGATACAGCGAGGAAACAGCCGAGTCCGCAGCGACCAGCATTCCCCGAGCATTGACACTATCTTACGCACTATGTCAATCATATAGTTAAGTTACTAATTAACATGCAAATTCAGCATATTATGCACTGAAAATTCCTCCGATGAATATCCAATAACAGAAATGTTTGAAATATGACCATCACCTTTCATGAGAAAATCTAGATTTCTGTTGTTACAGGTTATCAGTTATTACTTTCATTTTAATAAAAAGCCGAGTAGAACAACAAGTTCAGCCTGAAGGTGTTTGAGTTACAATAACTGTTCAAAAACGCTTTAAAGTGCAGTAAGAAACATGAAATAGTTCTTACCGAAGCAGAACCACGCTATTTGACATGAAGGCACCAATAGTTACATCTGGAATGAAATGAGACATTGGTATAATTCCCCAAATTGTTTCAGTTACAAAATATTTTTCTCCAAATTAATATTTAAAAACTAGAAATAACCCCTCCTGAATCTGCAGGTGTGCTTCTGTACCTCTTGCCTGATAAGAGAGGGGAGAAGAGGAAGTGATCGGAGTGAGATTGGTTCATGATTATGCTGGTGGCCTTGCTGAGGCAGTGTGAAGTGTAGATGGAGTCAATGGTAGTGTGGTTGGTTTGGGTAATGGTCTGTGCTGTGTCCATAACTCTGCAATTTCTTGCAGTCTCGAATGGAGCTTTTACCAATATATGCTGTTATGCATCCTGATAAAATGCTTTCTACGGCATATCTGGTGAGGGTTATTGGGGCATGCCAAATTTTCCTCAGCCTTCGAAGGAAGTAAAGGTGCTGCTGTCCTTTCTTGGCCATTGCTTCAATGTGGCTGGTCCAGGACAAGTTGGAGGTGATAGTTATTCTTAAACCCTTAAGCTTTCAACCATCTCTACTTTGGCACCATCAATTTATACTGGGGTATGGGTAGTGCATCACTTCCTGAAGTCGATCCAATCTCCATTGTCTTGCTGACATTGAGGGAGAGGCTGTTGTTTTAGTACCAGGTTACAAGGTCAATTTATTTCCGACACTCCAACTTGTTATTATTTGATATCCAGTCCCCTACGGTGTGTCATCTGCAAATTCGTAAATTGAGTTGGATTGGTATTTGGCTGCACAGTCATGGGGTTATAAGGTACATAGAATGGGGATGAGTGCACATCCTTGCAGTGCACCAGTGTTGAGGATTATTGTAGAGGATGTTTTGTCACTGATTGTGGTCTGTGGTCATGAAGTCAAGGATCCTGGTGCAGAGGGGAGTGCTGACTCCATGTTCCACGAGTTTGGAGATGAGCTTGAATGGGACAATGGTATTGAAAGCAGTACTGAAGTCTATGAATAAGAGCCTGTCATACGTGTCCTTCTTATACCAGGTGTTCCAGGGATGATGACACCAAATTCTGGAGTAACTCTGGAGAGAAGGAAGGTGACGTTTCGGGTCGACCCTTCTTCAGACTGAAAGTCACAGGATGAGTGATGGGCCAGGGAGATGGCATCAGCCCTGGATCTGTAGGTGAACTGCTGTGGATCAAGGTCGCCTTGTAGGCTGGACTTAATGTGTTCCATAACCAGCCTCTCGAAGCACTTCATGATGCTGGATGTGACGGCCACTGCACGGTCGTCATTATGGCATGAGTTGCTTTTCTTTGGCATCGGTATGATAGTGGTCTCCATAAAGCAGGTGGGCAACTCAGAGTACGGAGAGATTAAACATGTCCATGAACTGTCCTGCTGAGTTGGTCTACTTCATTCCTAAGGATGCAGCCAGGGATTCGTCCGGGGCAGTTGTTTTCTGTGGTTTCACCATCAGGGAGACCTTCTAACTTCTGCAACTGTGACCCTGGGAAAAGACACACTCGAGTCTGATGGGACGGATGTCATCGCCTTGTTGGCCTTCTGCTTAAAGTGAGCACAGAATGCATTAAGTTCATCAGGGATGGCCGTACTATCACCAGCGATGCTTTTGGGCTGCATTTGGCAGCCAGTTATAGTAATCGGGCCTCGCCACAGTCTGCAGGTGTCCGGATGATTATACTGCGACTTAGGTTTGTCCCGTTATTGTCTCTTGGCAAGCCTGATGGCTTTGCAAAGGTCAATTCTTAAAGGGTTGACGGTGGATATGCAATGGAAGGCATTTAAAGACTGCATGGATGAACTACAACAATTGTTCATCCCAGTTTGGCAAAAGAATAAATCAGGGAAGGTAATGCATCCGTGGATAACAAGGGAAATCAGGGATAGTATCAAAGCAAAAGATGAAGCGTACAAATTAGCCAGAAAAAGCAGCCTACCAGAGGACTGGGAGAAATTCAGAAACCAGCAGAGGGCTTAATTAGGAAAGGGAAAATAGATTATGAAAGAAAACTGGCAGGGAACATAAAAACTGACTGCAAAAGTTTTAATAGATATGTGAAGAGAAAGAGATTAGTTAAAACAAATGTAGGTCCCTTGCAGTCAGAAACAGGTGAATTGATCATGGGGAACAAGGACATGGCGGACCAATTGAATAAATACTTTGGTTCCGTCTTCACTAAGGAAGACATAAATAATCTGCCGGAAATAGCAGGGGACCGCGGGTCAAATGAGATGGAGGAACTGAGTGAAATTCAGGTTAGCCGGGAAGTGGTGTTAGGTAAATTGAATGGATTAAAGGCCGATAAATCCCCAGGGCCAGATAGGCTGAATCCCAGAGTACTTAAGGAAGTAGCTCCAGAAATAGTGGATGCATTAGTGATAATTTTTCAAAACTCTTTAGATTCTGGAGTAGTTCCTGAGGATTGGAGGGTAGCTAATGTAACCCCACTTTTTAAAAAGGGAGGGAGAGAGAAAACGGGGAATTACAGACCAGTTAGTTACAGACCGATGTTAATCGGTAGTGGGGAAACTGCTAGAGTCAGTTATTAAAGATGGGATAGCAACACATTTGGAAAGTGGTGAAATCATTGGACAAAGTCAGCATGGATTTACGAAAGGTAAATCATGTCTGACGAATCTTATAGAATTTTTCGAGGATGTAACTAGTAGAGTGGATATGGGAGAACCAGTGGATGTGTTATATCTGGACTTTCAGAAGGCTTTCGACAAGGTCTCGCATAAGAGATTAGTATACAAACTTAAAGCACATGGCATTGGGGGTTCAGTATTGAGTGGATAGAGAACTGGCTGGCAAACAGGAAGCAAAGAGTAGGAGTAAACAGGTCCTTTTCAGAATGGCAGGCAGTGACTAGTGGGGTACCGCAAGGCTCAGTGCTGGGACCCCAGCTATTTACAATATATATTAATGATTTGGACGAAATAATTGAATTCAACATCTACAAGTTTGCGGATGACACTAAGCTGGGGGGCAGTGTTAGCTGTGAGGAGGATGCTAGGAGGCTGCAAGGTGACTTGGATAGGCTGGGTGAGTGGGCTAATGCATGGCAGATGCAGTATAATGTGGATAAATGTGAGGTTATCCACTTTGGTAGCAAAAACAGGAAAGTAGACTATTATCTAAATGGTGGCCGATTAGGAAAAGGGGAGATGCAACGAGACCTGGGTGTCATGGTACACCAGTCATTGAAAGTAGGCATGCAGGTGCAGCAGGCTGTGAAGAAAGCGAATGGTATGTTAGCATTCATAGCAAAAGGATTTGAGTATAGGAGCAGGGAGGTCCTACTGCAGTTGTACAAGGTCTTGGTGAGACCACACCTGGAGTATTGCATACAGTTTTGGTCTACAGTTGAGGAAGGACATTATTGCCATAGAGGGAGTACAGAGAAGGTTCACCAGACTGATTCCTGGGATGTCAGGACTTTCATATGAGGAAAGACTGGACTCGGCTTGTACTCGCTAGAATTTAGGAGATTGAGGGGGGATCTTATAGAAACTTACAAAATTCTTAAGGGGTTGGACAGGCTAGATGCAGGAAGATTGTTCCCGATGTTGGGGAAGTCCAGGACAAGGGGTCACAGCTGAAGGATAGAGGGGAAATCCTTTAGGACCGAGATGAGAAAAACATTTTTCACACAGAGAGTGGTGAGTCTCTGGAACTCTCTGCCACAGAAGGTAGTTGAGGCCAGTTCATTGGCTATATTTAAGAGGGAGTTAGATGCGGCCCTTGTGGCTAAAGGGATCAGGGGGTATGGAGAGAAGGCAGGTACGGGATACTGAGTTGGATGATCAGCCATGATCATATTGAATGGCGGTGCAGGCTCGAAGGGCCGAATGGCCTACTCCTGTACCTATGTTCTATGTTTCTATAGTGAGCTTTCTTGTACTGCTCGGGATTGTTTGACTCGTATGGAGCAGTCTTCATCTTCACCTAGGAATTTGCATTGCAGTTTATCCATGTTTTCCAGCTGTGAACACTTGGATTGTCTTCATCAGAATGCTCTCCTCTACGCATCTGCTGATGAATCAGTCACGGCAGCAGCGTACTCAATCAGGTTAGCTGCAGAATCCCTGAATAGGGACCAGTCCACTGACTCAATGCAGTTGCGTAGGATGTTATCTGTGTCAGCAGACCAGCACTGAACAGCTTTCAGCACTGGTTCTTCCCAATGCTGTTCTTGTTTGTAGGCAGGGAGTAAAAGCACAGCTAGGTGGTCAGGCTTCCCGAATTGTTGCTGGGGAACGGAGCAGGTGGTGTTTTTTTAATGGATGTGTGGAATTGGTCGAGGGTGCTCTGGAACCTGGTGGGACAAGAGACATGCTGATATCGGCTTGATTGAAATCGCAGGGGCTTTGTCAAGGATGCAGAGGAGATTTAGCAGAATGTTGCCTGGGTTAGGGGGTATAGCTACAGGGAGAGGTTGGACAGACTGGATTGTTTTCTCTGGAATGCCGAAGGTTGCAGGGAAACCTGATAGAAGTATTAAAATGATGACAGGCATAGTCAGAACCTTTTTCCCAGGATGGGAAAAGTTTAAAGCAACTGAGTAGGGCAACTTTTTTTTTTTAAACGTAGGGCAATGGCTAGAAAAGTACACCAATGCCTCTACTTCCTTAGAAGGCTTAAGAAGTTTGCCACGTCCTCACCAACTTCGACAGATGTGCCATTGAAAGCATTTTATTGGGATGCATCACAACATGGTTTGGGAACCGCTCCACCCAACACCGCAGGAAATTACAGAGAAGTGTAGATGCAGCCCACACCATCGCACAATCCAAATTCCCTTCCATTGACTCCATCTACACTTCGCACTGACTCGGCAAGGCCACCAGCGTAATCAAGGACCAGTCTTACCCCGGATACTCGCTTCCTTCCCCCCTCTCCCATCAGGCAAGAGGTACAGAAGCGTGAAAATACATTCCTCCACATTCAGGGACAGTTTCATCCCAGCTGTAATCAACCATCCTGTCACCAACTATAGAGTGGTCCTGACCTACCATCTACCTCATGGGAAACACTCGGACTATCATTAATCGGACTTTACTAAATATTATCATGCACTGAAAGTTATTTATTTGATCCTGTGTCTGTGTATTGTGGACGCCCTGATTGTAATCAGGCTGGCTGGATAGCACGCAATAAAAAAGCTTTTCACTATATCTTGATACACGTGACAATAGAGCCTGGTCTTGTGCTGTACTGTTGTCACAAATAAATAAGCATTCTAAAGGTTAACATCAACAATAATGCCTCATTATCTTCATGGGTGCTTCGGAGCAAATACAGGATGAACCATGCACCTCAAAAAGTGTGTGACCATTCATCTTAACTATGCGGCCATGATTTTTTAATCTCTATTCGATTGCCCCCTCAGCCTCCTGCTCTCTAGAGAAATAGCCAAGCCAAGCCAGTTTTTCCACATAACTCAAGCCCCAGTATCATCCTTGTGAATCCTTTCTGCATCCTTTTCAGCTTAATGACATCAATCTATAACTAGGAAACGGGAATTGCAGATAAAATTCTGCAGTCTCTCTCTGGGTTGCTCTTCTACCCTTGCTCATCCCCAGTGGTTTTTGGTCTTATCTTCAATAAGATATTAACAAAAAGGTTGCTTCCACAACCAGATTTCATTGGAATCATTTGAACAACACTGAGTTCAACCTGTTTTAAAGAGATTCCTTTAGTCCTATTTATTTCTCCCCGCCCCGTCTCTGTTCCTAGAAAGCGTCACTGTCTGATCTATCGGTGGTTCCGATATATCTGGCTTTTATTTTAAAACTTGACTTTCAATACTCATGTACCTTTGTAAGCATTTCCATCCATGTCCACTCCTCCTGATATGGAATGGCCAAACATGCGCAATTCTGGATCAATGTCCTGTGCCAGCAGTTTCTAGAAGAGTGAAGGTGTAACAGACATTAGCAAAAAAAACAAGTTCAATTGTAAATCTGAGGAGGCACCCACATATATCTTCTAATAATGTTACAACATAGACATAGAAATTTAGAAAAATAGGTGGAGGAGTAGGCCATTCGGCCTTTCGAGCCAGCCCCGCCATTCAATATGATCGTAACTGATCATCTAAAATCAGTACCCTGTTCCTGCTTTTTCCCCATATTCCTTGATGCTGTGGGATGGGTACGTGGTTTTTTTGGGAGGGGGGGGGGGGGGGGTGAGAGGATGCCAGGATCTCCTCTCAGAAAAGACAGTAAATTAACATCATTTACAACACATGATGTCTGAATCCAAACAAAACTCCATGCAAATAGTTTAGATATCATGAACGAGAAGCCACACAGTGACCGAAAAGATTCAAAGCAGTGTTGCACGGGTGGCCCAAATCTTATTTTGTGCTTTCCCCTCACTGTCAAAATCTGAGGCTCATGACAGAACGGGGTTTGCACCCAAAGGACACTATTCTGTCAGCTCCACCGTTAGTGTGGACCAGACAGTTAAGCCGGGTTTCCAAGGTGTTTACAGATGAACATGGGCAGCCACTAAGGGAATCTTAGGTCTTTAGTGGGGGCATTTATTTAAGAAAGTTGGATTCTAGTTTCTTTAGATAACGAGACAGTCCACGGCTAACTGCAGCAAGACCTGGTCAGCATTCTGGTCTGTACTAATAAGTGACATGTTACAATCAAAAACTTTACTATACCATTCTACTGTTTTTTTTAAATTGCTGTTTTTTTCCTTTTTCCTTCCTCCCACAATATGTAATATGTAAAAGAATATGTGATTCTGTTCCATTCTGTTTGTACTTTGTTTGTTTATTGTTTGTTTTTTGCACAAAGTCCTCGAGGATTGCCACTTTTCATTTCGCTGCACATGTGTATGTGACGAATAAACTTGATTTGACGATTCTATCATTTTGTCTCTGAGTTATCTTTTCCAATTTCATTTATTCAATCACCATGACAAACAGTGGTACCTATGATTGCTCATTGATTCGGGGGGGGGGGGGGGGGGGCGATGCAGCATAGAAAAGGACCCTGCATTCCACCAAGTCTACACCAAACCTTAAGTCTACTAATCCTAGTCTGATCCACTTTATTCTTCTTCCATTCTCAATCCACCGCGAATTCTATTACTGCAGTATATTACCTGCTGCCCTCATTATACTCTGTCATATAGAGTAGCTATGGTATGGGAGCTTATGGTCAACAACCACCAAAGACTTCTTTCCCACGTTACATCTTATTCCCAAACTGATTCTACCTGTTCTTCTGAGCTAAGATTATTCCTTACTACAATACCCTCTTCATCATTTATTATCCACATCCTTTTTACTTTCAACTAACCCTTCCAAAATGTGAAACACGTCAAAATATTTAGTTGGTAGCCCGGTCACTTTTTCACATATCTTTGTAAAAGCTATCAAATCAGATCCATTTGCCTCTATTCGTGCCATCAACTCATTATTATCTTGTAATGAATGCTGCATGAATTCAGATAACGAGCCTTTAATTGTAGGTAGACAAAAATGCTGGAGAAACTCAAGTCAAGTCAAGTCAAGTCAAGTTTATTTGTCACATACACATACGAGATGTGCAGTGAAATGAAAGTGGCAATGCTCGCGGACTTTTGTGCAAAAGACAAACAACCAAACAACCAAACAAACTATAAACACAATCATAACACACATATTCTTTTACATAATAAATAATGGAAGGAAAAACATTCAGTAGAGTTAGTCCCTGGTGAGATAGGCGTTTATAGTCCGAATGGCCTCTAGGAAGAAACTCCTTCTCAACCTCTCCGTTCTCACCGCATGGCAACGGAGGCGTTTGCCTGACCGTAGCAGCTGGAACAGTCCGTTGCAGGGGTGGAAGGGGTCTCTCATGATATTGTTGGCTCTGGAGTTGCACCTCCTGATGTATAGTTCCTGCAGGGGGGCAAGTGAAGTTCCCATAGTGCGTTCGGCCGAACGCACTACTCTCTGCAGAGCCTTCTTGTCCTTCGCAGAGCAATTCCCAAACCAGATGGTAATGTTCCCGGACAAGATGCTTTCCACCGCCGCTGCGTAGAAGCACTGGAGGATCCTCGGAGACACTCTGAATTTCCTCAATTGCCTGAGGTGGTAAAGGCGCTGCCTTGCCTTACTCACGAGTGCTGAGGCGTGTGATGCCCATGTCATATCCTCGGAGATGTGGACTCCCAGATATTTAAAACAGTTCACCCTATCCACAGGATCCCCATTTATCCTCAATGGAGTGTACGTCCTCGGATGATGTGCCCTCCTAAAGTCCATGATCAGCTCCTTCGTTTTTTTGATGTTCAAGAGGAGGCTGTTATCCTGGCACCAGAGTACTAGACCAGCCACCTCCTCCCGGTAGGCCTTCTCGTTGTTGTCTGAGATCAGGCCCACCACCACAGTGTCATCAGCAAACTTAATTATTGAGTTGGAGCTGAACCTAGCCACACAGTCATGTGTGTACAGGGAGTACAATAGGGGGCTGAGGACGCAACCCTGGGGCGATCCTGTGCTCAGGGTGAGGGACTTCGATGTATTCCCTCCCATCTTGACTACCTGGGGCCTGGCGGTGAGAAAGTCCAGGACCCAGGCACACAGGGAGGTGTTGAGCCCCAATTCCATTAGCTTCCCGGCCAGTCTGGTGGGGACTATCGTGTTGAAGGCTGAACTGTAGTCTATGAACAGCATCCTCACGTAGCCCCCCTTCTGGCTGTCCAGATGGGAGAGAGCGGTGTGCAAGACCTGGGAGACCGCATCGTCCGTGGATCTGTTCGGACGGTATGCGAACTGCAACGGGTCCATGTTCCGAGGGAGGAAGGCGCAGATGTGTTTCTTCACCAGCTTCTCAAAGCATTTCATGACTACCGAGGTAAGGGCCACTGGACGGTAGTCATTCAGACAGGTTGGGTAGGCATTTTTTGGTACCGGTAGAATTATGGATTTTTTGAAGCAGGCAGGGACCACGGACTTGTCCAGGGAGAGGTTGAATAATGTAGTGAGCACTGGAGCTAGCTGCGTAGCACAGGACTTGAGTGCTCGCCCCGAGATACCATCGGGGCCTGCAGCTTTTCTCGAGTTCACCCGTGTCAGAGCCCTCCTCACATCGTGCTCGGACAGCGAGAATGTGTGCACATTCCTCCCTTCAGCTTTGGTAGCCAGCCCGTTGGCGGTATTGTCGATAGTCGGCAGACCTGGAGTGGTGTTGCCCCTCTCGAAACGAGCGTAAAAGGAGTTCAGGTCATCAGCTAGGAAGGTGCCGGCACTTGCGGATGAGGGTGGGGTGCTCCGGTAGTTGGTTACAGTCCGTAGCCCCTGCCACAGACTTCTGGTGTCCTGCTGCTCCATCTGTAACTCCATCTTGTCTCTGTACCTTCTCTTTGCGTCCTTCACCGCCCTTCGCAGTCGGTAGGACTCTGCCTTGTAGACGTCCATGTTTCCTGATGCCAGGCCCGAGTTGTAGGCAGCGGTGCGAGCATTCAGGGCCACACGAACAGACCTGTCTACCCAGGGTTTTTGGTTCGGAAAGGTGCTTACCCTTACCGTGGGGACGATGTTGTCGGTTACTGTTGCGATGAAGTCCGTGACTGCTTCCGCGAACTCACTGACGTCACGGGAACTTGCTTCGAACATATTCCAGCTGACATCACTCAGTGCATCTTGCAGCATGGCCTCTGACTGGTCGGACCACCACTTTACTTCCCTCGTCTCTACCGCTTCCCGAACTATCCTCTGTTTACACTCCGGCAACAGGAAAATGGCAGCGTGGTCAGATTTTCCTAGGGGAGGGAGTGAAACGGCCTTGTAGCCTTTCCTGAACGGCGTGTAGCAGTGGTCCAAAGTTCTCTCCCCCCTGGTGGCACACGTGATGTGTTGGTAGAAGTTCGGCATGACCTTCTTGAGATTTGATTTATTAAAATCTCCAGCCACCACCATAGCTGCATCCGGGTACTTGTTTTGATGTCGACATAGCACATCGTGTAGGGCCGATAGTGCCACGTCGGTGTCCGCATGCGTTGGAATGTAGACGGCTGTGACTATCACTGAGCCGAACTCCCGGGGAAGGTAGAATGGGCGGCACGAGATCATCAGGTGCTCCAGGTCCGGCGAGCAGGAACGGGAAAGCATCTTGATATTTCCAGGGTTGCACCAGTTGTTATTGGTCATGAAGCAGACTCCTCCACCCTTGGATTTCCCAGATGTTTCTGTTCTGTCAGCACGGTGGACAGTGAAGGACTCGGTTGGGCAGATTACCTGATCCGGAATCAGCGAGGTCAGCCATGTTTCAGTCAGGCAGAGGATGTTGCAGTCCCTTATGTCCCGCTGGAATCTGACCCTCGCCCTGAGGTCATCCAGCTTGTTTTCCAGGGACTGGACATTCGCCAGAAGAATGCTGGGCAGAGATGGACGAAAGGCTTGGGCTTTCAGCCTATTCCGAATCCCCCCCCCCCGCTTCCCTCGATGTTTTCTCCGGGTTTTCCTTGCAGCCGAGCTCCCATTGTTGTTGCAGCAGCTTCTGCTGATCTCTGCTGGCCATGCTGGATCAGTAAGTACAGAGTTTAAAAAGTCTCCGTTTGCCCTGGAGTTTAGATTTAAGAGGGTTTCCCTGTCATACTTTGTTAGAACTAGGGAGTTAGAACTTAGAAATAAGTTAAAAAGGAACATAAAAGTTAAAAACACACACAATTTTCTCGGAGCTGCCACAACGGCGACTGGACAGGGCCGCGCCATTTTAAAAAAAAATTTTTTTTGGTCAGTGAGTGAGGCAGCATCTATGGAGCGAAGGAAATAGGCAATGTTTCGGGTCAAAACCCTTCTTCAGACTGATGTGAGGGTGGGGGGGCGGGGGGGGGGGGCCGGGAGGAAGAAAGGAAGAGGTGGAGCCAGAGGGCTGAGGGAGAGCCGGGAAGGGGAGGAGAAAGTAAGGACTACCTGAAATTGGAGAAGTCAATGTTCATACCGCTGGGGTGCAAACTGCCCAAGCGAAATATGAGGTGCTGCTCCTCCAATTTACGGTGGTCCTCACTCTGGCCATGGAGGAGGCCCAGGACAGAAAGGTCGGATTTGGAATGGGAGGGGGAGTTGAAGTGCTGCTTTGAAGGAGCCTTTAATTGTGTCTGTTTACCATTTCTCCTGACTCAGAAAAAAGAGAAAAGAAAATATAAACAGCAAGGACAGAGATGCAATGCAAACACCTTGTCAGCCCACAGCAACATCAAGATCCATTCTTTTACACTAATCCTGCTGTAACCTATTTTATTCTCCCTGTTTTCCCATCAACTCCGACTTATCTGCATACTAGGGCAATTTCCAGTTACCAACTAACCTACCAATCTGCATACTTTGGGGATGTGGGAGGAAATTGGATTAACTGGAGGAAATTTACACAGTCACAGCCAACCTGCAAAAATCCACAAGGAGAGCATGAGCTGTCAGGCTGTAGGACAGCGACACCACAATGTCTTCATTGATTGGAAACATAAAATAGCACTAAGCTGTAGCAATGATAGCGTCAGTGAAATAAATCAATAAATACCATTGAATATCTGGAGACTAATCCATTGGGATCTCCGTGATAAATGTAGACAGCTCCTCGAAAATCATTCTCATTAGGTGCTCCAATTGCAACATCTGAAAAAGAAACTTCAATCATAAAAATGTTGTGGATAAGGTGGTCTACTGGTTTTGATGTGGAACTAGAGTGTGGTGCATTGGAGATTTGACGAGATCATCCTGGAAATAGAATGGAAAGTAGTTTGTGACTGCAGGATGCGTTTTGCCCATATCCCTCTAAACCTTTCATATCCACGCACCTGTCCAAATGTCTATTAAATGTTGTTATGGTAGGTACAGAAAATGAAAATATAGGGGGCGAGCCTAAATAGGCTGTCCCACTTGGGCGACCTAATTGGCGAGTTTAGAAGAGTTTTAAAAAATGACATGTTGAAGACCTCCTTCGACTATGTAGAAGACTTCCTTCCACCTCCTTCGACTATGTTGAAGACTAGGTTCGACTAACTTCGGGAAAATTGGACACCGAATAATGGAGAGTGAAGACGACCTCCTTCGACCTCCTTCGACCTCCCTTCGACTATGATGAAGACTATCTACGACCACCTTCGACTACCCTCGATTACCTTCAACTAACATGGCGACCTACTACGACCTACTATGACTAAATCCACGAGTAAAAATGTATTGATTTTTTCCATGGCGACCTTTTTTTACTCGCGGGCATTTTTCAACATATTGAAAAAAACGCCGCGACCTAACTGAGGCCTTGAGTTAGACGCGGAGACCACTCTCGAGCATGAGGGAGAGTTACGAAGACCTCCTACGACCTCGTGTCGACCATGCTGCGAGTATGAGTCGAGGGGCAAATTCGCCAGAAAATAGCGGATTAGGTTGCCCAAGTGGGACAGGCCCTTTACATCAGTAGTAGTGAAGTTACTGAATTCAAAAGGACACAGTTTATGCTCACTTTGAAAGACAGGGACTGATTAAGAGGATTCAACATAGATTGGGATTTTTTTTCACGTAAGGCTTTTGGCAAAGTCCCACACTTTGTTCCACAGTTCGGCCCAGAAGGTTCGTATACATGGCATCCATGGCAAACTAGATCTAAAACTGGTTGGGCAATAAAAGGCAGAGGATAGTGGTCAAGAGATATTTTTCTAACTGGAAATTGGTAACTAATCGTGTAGAGCAGGGATTGATAGTGGGAACATTGTAGATTGCCTTATGATTTGGGTGCAAAAATACAAACATTGATTAACAAGTCAAAATTAGCAAAGAAGGTTGTTGAAGGATACAGAGGAACATAGATTGGTTGACAAGTTTGATGGATGTAATTTAATCCAGACAAGTGTGAGGTGATGCATTTTGCAATGTCAAACACTAACAGGATATACACAGTAAATGACGGGGACCTCAGGAGCGTTGATGTACATACATAGAAACATAGAAACATAGAAACATAGAAACTAGGTGCAGGAGGAGGCCATTCGACCCTTCGAGCCAGCACCGCCATTAATTGTGATCATGGCTGATCGTCCCCTATCAATAACCCGTGCCTGCCTTCTCCCCATATCCCTTGACTCCACTAGCCCCTAGAGCTCTATCTAACTCTCTCTTAAATCCATCCAGTGACTTGGCCTCCACTGCCCTCTGTGGCAGGGAATTCCATAAATTCACAACTCTCTGGGTGAAAATGTTTTTTCTCACCTCAGTCTTAAATGACCTCCCCTTTATTCTAAGACTGTGGCCCCTGGTTCTGGACTCGCCCAACATTGGGAACATTTTTCCTGCATCTAGCTTGTCCAGTCCTTTTATAATTTTATATGTGTCTATAAGATCCCCCTCATCCTTCTAAACTCCAGTGAATACAAGCCTAGTCTTTTCAATCTTTCCTCATATGACAGTCCCGCCATCCCAGGGAACAATCTCGTGAACCTACGCTGCACTGCTTCAATCACAAGGAAGTCCTTCCTCAAATTAGGAGACCAAAACTGTACACAATGCTCCAGATGTGGTCTTACCAGAGCCCTATACAACTGCAGAAGAACCTCTTTACTCCTATACTGAAATCCTCTTGTTATGAAGGCCAACATTCCATTAGCTTTCTTCACTGCCTGCTGTACCTGCTTGCCAACTTTCAGTGACCGGTGTACAAGAATGCCCAGGTCTCGCCGCACCTCCCCCTTACCTAACCTAACCCCTAACTACATCTTGGGTACATGTTCATAGTTCCCTGAAAATGGGGATGCAGGTGGATAGGACAGTGAGGATGGCATTCCTGCCTGTATAGGTTGAGACATTCTTGCTTTCACTTAATAGAGATACATCACAGAAACAGGTCCTTCGGCCCACTGAGTCTACATGGACCAGCGATCGCACCATACACTAACACTATCCTAGAGACTAGGGACAAATTACAATTTTACCAAAGCCAAAGACCTGTGCGTCTTTGGAGTGTGGGAGGAAACCAGAGCACCCGGAAAAAACCCATATGGTCGCAGGGAGAACGTACAGACAGCGCCCATAGTCAGGATCGAACCTGGGTCTCTGACGCAGTGAGGCAGCAACTCTACCAATGTGCCCTATCTTCATAAGCTGAGACATTCCGTAGAATATTTACAATATCGTGTGCAGAGATATAAAACATTATTCTTGCTGCGTTTGGAGTATTCTGCGCAGTTTCTATTGCCACGTGCTAGAATGTGGTACGATTAGAATGTGCAGAAAAGATTCACAAGGATTTTGCCTGGAATGGTAGGTTTCACCGATAAGGAGAGGTTGGATCGGCTGGTTTTAGTCTCACATAAACGTCGGAGGCTGAGGGATGACCACATAGAAGTCTACAAGATTGTGAGGGGCACAGATAGGGTAGTGAGTTAGTCTTGTTCCTAGCATGGGGGTGGCTAGAACTAGAGCCCATAGGTTTAAAGTGAAAGGGGAGAAATTTAAAGGCGATATGCGGGACAACATTTTTCATATAGCGGGCGACAGTTATATTGAATAAGATGCCAAGGGAAATGCTAGAGACAAATACAATTACGATCTTTAAATGGCATTTTGGTCGGGTATTTAGATAGGAAATGGATAGAGGGATACGGGTTTAATGTGGGCACAAGGCATTCGCATAGGCAGGCATCACAGTTGGCATGAACAAGTTGGGCCAAAGGGCCCGTTTCTGTGCTGCCCAACCCTATGACACTACTTAGTTTAGTTTAGTTTAGTTGAGAGATACAGCGTGGAAACAGGGCCTTTGGCCCACCGAGTCCGCACCAACCAGCAATCCCCGCACATTAACACTATCCTACACTCACTAGGGACAATTTACACGTACACCAAGCCAATTAACCTACAAATCTGTACGTCATTGGAGTGTGGGAGGAAACCGAAGATCTCGGAGAAAACCCACGCGGTCACGGGGAGAACGTACAAACTCCGTACAGACGGAAACCCGTAGTCGGGATCGAATCGGCGCTGCAAGGGCTGCAATCGCTGCAAGACAACAACTCTACCGCTGCGCCACCGCCAATGACTCAATTTCTCTTTATACAGCTGCTGCCCGTCCTGCTTATTTCAGTATGTTCTTGATTTGTTTCAAATGATTGACAGCATTTTACAATCATAAAAAGTAAACCTTAATTAAATAAATGATGGGGCTATAAAACATTCTAAACAGAAACAAGATGCACGATTGAGGTGCTCAATGATTCTTAGCATTTATGTTTTTAAAAATGGATAATGACGGTGATGTCAAAATTATGTGGGGGTGGGGACATGGGACTGGAATAAAAATGGTCTTGGAAGTCCAACTTGGAAGGTGAGGAGAAAGTAAAGAACCATTCCAGCAAAGTCCCAGATTGCAGAGGGAAGTAGGATTGAAACTGCAGAGACTGTGGCCACCTTCTTGTAACCCTCCTTGGATAGTACGCTAATGCTGGACATCCTGAAGGCATATAAAGATTGATACGTTTCCGGGGCCTGATCTGATATATTGGATGACACAGTGGGAAGCAAGAAAATAAATTGCAGGTGCCCTGGCAGAGAGATATGAATCATCATTAGGCACAGGCGAGATGGCGGAAGACTGGAGGATGGCTTATGTTGTGCCTCTATTTAAGAAGGGCTGCAAGGAAAAGCCTGGGAACTATAGGCCAGTAAACATATCATTTGTAGAAGCAAAGAACTGCAGATGCTGGTTAATACACAAAAGGACACCACTAATCACAGGACTCAGTCTGAAAAACAACCTTCCACCATCACCCTCTGCTTCCTTCCATGAAGCCATTACTCTATATAGTCAGCAAGCTCTCCCTGGATCCCATGCAATTTAATCTTCCAGAAGAGCATTCCGTGAGAAATCTTATCAAATGCCTTTCTGAAGTCCATATAGACAATGTCTATGGCTTTGTCCTCTTCAACTTTTTTGGTTATTTCTTCTAAAACCTCAATAAGATTGTAAGACACGATCTCCCACATACAAAGCCTGTCTGACTATCCCTAATAGCAACTAATTACTATTCAAAATGAAGAACGGTTTTGAAAGATTAACCAAAAATAAACAATTTCCACTGCAGCGGGAGTTGGCAACTAGAATACACAGATTTGAAGCTATTGGCAACAAAAACCAGAAAGGAATAAACATATTTTTATGCTCTGTATAATTAAGATCTGGAATGTATTGTCAGGAACAGTGATGGCAGAAGATTTAACAGTAACTTTCAAAAAATAATTCATATGCTCCTGAAAAGGACAAGATTTGCAGGCTGAGAGAAAACAGTGAAAAGTAAACTGCTGAGAGAAGGTCAAGCAGGATCTATGGAGGAAAAGGGATGGAGAATATTTAGAGTCAAGACTCTTCACGAGGACTGAGAGTGCAGAGGGAAGTTAGCCAGTGGAAAGATCTGTAAGAGAAAGGTGACACAGAGATGATCTCATGACAGTGAAAGATAAATGGTTTGTTTGCAACTTTATAGGGCTTTGGTTAGGCTGCATTTGGCTTATTGGATGCAGTTCTGGTCACCTCTATACAAGAAGGAGGTGGTGGTTTCGGAAAGGGTGCAGAGGAGGTTTACCAGAATGATGCTTGGATGAGGGGTGTTAGCCATAGAGAGAGGTTGGACAGACTTGGATTGTTTTCACTGGAGATTGAGGGGAGCCCTGATAGAAGTATATAAAATGATGAGAGGCATAGATAGGCAGTCAGAACATTTCCCCCAGGATGGAAATATCAAATATTGGAAGGCATAGTTTTAAGGCAAGAGGGACAAAGTTTAAAAGAAATGTGCGGGGCAAGCTTTCTTTTTTTTTACGCAGAGGGTGGCAAGTGTCTGGATGGTGGCAGAGGAAGATACAATACTGGGATTTAAGAGGCTTTTGGATGTCACATAGATATGCAGGGAATGGAGCGATAAGGATTATCTGCAGGCAGATAGGAGTTGGTCTTGGCATCGTGTTTGGCACGGACATTGTGGGCAAAAGGGCACGCTCCTGTGCTGCGCTGTTCTACATTCTTTGTATAATTTAGTTTAGTTTCTGTTATACAATCTTTTTTATGAGTTGGACATTTGAAAAGAGTCATGTTCCATCCTATTAAAATCCCATTGGAAAACACTGATGCAAAACATTAAAGCAAATAATGTTACTTAATAAATATATTTATTTGTTTTTCCTGCAGCCCAATAGTTGTATTACCAATGCATTGAGAATTATTATTTTAAAATCAGAATAGCAGGAAGTTAGTGAATAAAGAGAAAAAAAATCTGACAAAATCAATATTTTTGTAAGCTTGAGTGCTTATGGTCTATAAATATCGAAGTACCCACCTGGAAATCCATCGTCATCAATATCGCCAAGAGATCCAATACACTGACCAAAGTGAGCATTATAAATGCCATCTCCATTCAAAAGCTGTTGTTCTTCCAGTGCTGCCTACAAAGGGAAGAAGGTCATGTTGAGATAAATGTATATTCTGACCATATAATGTCTTTGTTCCACTCCATTCAGAAATCACATGCTCTATGACTGGAAGATTCCAGATGAATTTTCACAAAAATATAGGCGGATTTTATCACTGAATGTATAAAACTACCCAGAGCGAACTATGCCTTGAGCTAAGGTGTTCCAGTATGGTCATACTTCTGGCATCTATCCAGCAATGTGGAAAACTGCCCAGGTACATATATTCATAAAAGCAAGACAAATCCAAGTAGGCAAGTTACAGTCTACTTTCAGTCATCAGTATTTGTGTCACAGAAGTTCATAGCAGTACCACCTAGCTTTGACAGTCAATTGCACCCTCAACAGTGAGCAACCTCTCCCCCACCCACCATCCGCCCCAATGACCAGCAACTCGATTGGACATTGTGCACAATTACCATACCCACAAGAGCAGTTCTGAGTCTGGCTATCCTGCAGCAAATGGATCACTTTCTGATACCACAAAGCCATTTTGTCATCTGCAAGGCACTCATCAAAAATGTGATGAAATGCTGTCCACTTGAGTGTGGTTCCAAAGATCTGGACACTATCTAGCACCTTGCAACTCACTTGATTGGTAGTCCAACATTATCCTGAACATTCATTTCCTACTCGAATGATGCACAACGGTTGCAGTGCATACAATCTACAAAATGCATTACAGTCCACACCGAGACCACATCTCAAAACCACAACTGCATCAAGGAGGGCAATGCAAGGACGTGCGAGAGAAAGCTGTCAATAAACACCATCCTTACTAACACATAGACGGTGGGTCATTCATTATCACTGTGTTAAAATTCTGGCAATCCACCACCACCCCTCCTTCCCATTCCCCACAGCAGTGCAGAAGTACATTCACGAGGATAGCTGCGATTCAAGATGGTGGATCACCATTGCCTTCTTCACAAACAATTAGGAAGCTGCATTACATATCGGCTTTGCCAGCAAATTTCAATGCATTCAAAAAAAAGCATAATTAGGAAAAATAATTACATGCCACATTGCTACATCTCAAAGCTTGTGCATATTATCCCAAATAAATGAATTGTTGACTATATGACAGCATATTACACTGAACCACAAATGTTGTTGCTGCTGTTGTGAAACACTGCTTGGACAGGATGTGTTTGAATATGGTTTACTGTTTTCAATCAAATAATCTGCATTCCACATTCTTTTATCCAAACAAATCTCACATAAGGATACACCCTTGGGAATCTTATTGTCTGAACATGCCTCCTTGTTATTGGGTCCTGCATCCCATTTGACAAACACTTGTCTGAACTTATCGAAATCAAATGAAATGTCTCCCAATAGATCTTTTACTAGCAAAATACTTCAAGATTGCAAGAATATTGATCACAAATATTAGACTTACATTGCCTCTGTTGATGAAAACAGTTACTTGTCCCTCATCTCTTATCTGTGTGAACATGGGGGCTCCAACTAGAAGATCTGAGTATCCATCAGAGTTCAAATCAACCGTGCACAGTGATGAGCCAAAGTAGGAACCCACCTAGAACAAAGAATATCAAAATATGGCATCTTCATACTGATAAATACAACCTGTGGTACTTAGTAGCCAGTTGTATCCTAATTATCCCAGTCATACTTGATGTTTTCATAAATAATATTCAGCACAGGTATTGAGGATCTGTGCTGAATATCAATGAAAAACTCAGTGTAGAAAAATCAATCATTTAACAAAATAAATTATCTTTTTTTAAAAAGCTCCTGCAATATTTTACAATACTCAAAGTATTCTGATGAAACAGGAAATACAAACTGGGTATGCATTTAAAATTAATGATTGAACAATCGCGCAGAATACATGTGGTGAGTGATGCTTTTCAGAACGAACATGAAACTAAAAACTAATGTTAAAATTAATGGGTGAAAGGCAAGGAATAGGCAACCATTCCGTTTAGTTTAGAGATACAGCGCGCAAACAGGTCCATCGGCCCACCGAGTTCACGCCAACCAGCGATCCCTGCACACTAACACTATCCTACACACACTAGAGACAAATGACAATTTTATGAAGCCAATTAACCTACAAGTCAAGAGTCAAGAGAGTTTTATTGTCATGTGTCCCAGATAGGACAATGACATTCTTGCTTTGCTGCAGCACAACAGAATATTGTAAGTATAATACAGAACAGTTCCAGTGTGTCTATATACCATAGACCATATATATGCACATAAATAAATAGATAAATTGCAATAGGCTGTATAGTTCAGAGTTTGTTTGATGTCGTGTTTAACAGCCTGATGGCTGTGGGGATACAAACCTGTAAATCTTGGGAGAGTGGGAGGAGACTGGAGCTCCCGGAGAAAACCCACACAGGTCACAGGGAGATTGTACAAACTCCATACAGACAAGCACCCGTAGTCAGGATCGAACCTGGGTCTCTGGCCAGGTGACAACCTTACTGCTGCGCAACCGTGCCGTTCATAACTCCTTGGGTCATTCTGACCTTTCCCACCCAACATGTCCCCTCCCTAGATACTTTTTTTCAGCAACCACAGGGGATCTAACACCTGCCCCTACACTTCCTCCCTCATATCCATCCAGGGACCACAGAGGTCCATCCAGGGACCACAGAGGTCCATCCGATGAAACAGATTTATATGCACCTCATCAGTGCCATTGTTGTGGCCTCCTTTATGTTGGTGAGACAAAACAAAGACTTACTACACGGAACATAGAACAGAATTGCACAGGAATGGGCCCTTCATCCATCAATGTTTGTGTTGAACATAATGCCTAGTAAAACTGATCTCATCTGCCTGTACATGAACCTTCTATTCTATTCCCTGAACTTTCATGTGCCTATCTAAAAGCTTTTAAAATGCTAATATCGTATCGGCCTCCAATACCACCACCAAGACCCACCACTTTCTGTGTAAAAGAACTTGCCCTTCACATCTCCATTAAACTTTCCCCCTCTCACCTTAAAGCTATGCCCGCGAGAGTTGGATATTTCCAGCATGGTAAAAAGATTCTGACTGTCATCCCCTGTCAATGATCTCATTATATTACATGCTTCTATCATCTCCCCTCAAGCTCCAATGTTTCTGAGAAAACAATCCAAACTCTCCCTGTGGCCGAAAACCTCTAATCCAGGCAGCAATCTGGTAACATAGACACAAAATGCTGGAGTAACTCAGCCGGTCAGGCAGCATCTCTGGAGAATAGGAATAGGTGACGTTTCTGGTCAAGATCCTTCTTCAGACAATCTGGTAAACCTCAGCACTTTCCAAAGCCTCCACATCTTTACTGTAATGGGGAAGCAGAACTGCACACAATACTTCAAATGCGGCCTAACCAAAGTCCTATTGAGCTGCATCATGACATCATGATGCTTATATTCAATGCCAATGAAGGCAAGCATACCATACATATTCTTTACCATTCTATCCACCTGTGCTGCCACTTTTAGTGAGTTATAAACTTGGACTCCAAGATCTCTCTGCACATCAATGCTGTCTTGCGAATAACTGTGCACTCTCTCCTTAGATTCAACCTCTCCAAATGCAAGACCTTACCCTTGCTCAGGTTAATCTCCATCTGCCATTTGTCCACCCATTTCTGCATCTGATCCATATCTCGCTGTATCTTCTGACAGCACAGTCCACAACTCCACTAAGTTTGGCGATAACAGCAAACTTACTCACCGACCCATCTACATTTACCATCAAGTCATGGAGTCAACATGGAAACGGACCCTTCAGCCCAACTTGCCCGCACTGGCCAACATGTCCCATCTACACCAGTCCCACCTGCCTGCATTTGGTCCATATATACCTTTAAACTTGTCTTATCCATGTACCAGTCTAAATGTATCTTAAACATTGCGATAGTACCTGCCTCAACTACCTCCTCTGTTAAGGGCCTGTCCCACTTGGCGATTTTTTTGGCGACTGCCGGCGTCATATCAGTGTCGCCAAAAGATTATGAACATTTGAAAATTCAGCGGCAAAAAAAAAATGTTGCGACACTTGAAAAAACACGTCATACGTCATTACGCCGTGTCACCGCCGCATCACGCCACAAATGTTTTCGGAGACCTGATACGTCAGTCAATGATGCCAGCAGTCACCGAAAAAATTACCAAGTGGGACAGGCCCTTTAGCTCGTTCTATATACCGACCACCATTTGTGTAAAAAAGTTACCCGTCAGGCTCCTATTAAATCTTTCCCCGCCTCACCTTAAGCCTATGTAGGTATGTTGCAAAGCCTACCTGAAGCGTCGCTGAAAATCTGTCCCAGCCTGTGTGCGCGATTTTGGCGCCGTTTAGAGGGGGGCGGGTTTAAAACGCGATTTTCTCTAGGCTGTTCAAATCGAAGATGTTCAGCCTAGATAATTATTAACGAAAAATCGCTGGAAGACCCCGTCGCAAAAGCTATTATTAATTTTAAAGGCCTTGTATAATAGTTATAATAGTTTAAAAATCAATCTCTAAACCCGCGACCACCGGCAGCTGTCAGGGTCTCATAGAGCAAACAACTGAAGGTAGGCTGCTTATTTTTACATTAAAAAGGGCTTCTTAAGATCCCTTTATACAAAGTGTAATATTGCGAGTAGCGCATTTTGGGCCCATTATATCCCGCAGTATTTTTCTGGGCATTTGAGGGCACAAATCTACCGCAATGTGAACGTTCTAAACCAGCGCGTTCACAGGAACCCACTAGAAAGCTGATTTAAAATGGACTTTAATTTACAGCAATTGAACACTAAATTCCTTCCATTTGGCCCATAAATTAATGTAAATGAGATTTTAAAATCATGTTTTATTGTGAATTATTTATGAATATTATTTGGACACTTAGGCTATTTAAAAATGTTAATCATTTATTAAGAAATGGATAGATGTTTAGATCTAGTAATTGAAGTTTGAAATTAGCTACACTTGGGTAACTATCTAATTATATGCTTTAATTTCAGGTCATCCAAGTAAGATTATTTTATATTTGTTTCAGAATGGTTCAATCTACGATAACTGAAAATTTCATTCAGTTCTCTTAATTTTTAAGAAGGTTATGGGCTTTTGACTGCACACGATCACAGCTTTTTTGTTATGTCCATAGAAAATCAATAGGGAACAAGATGCTAATTTCCGAGTATGAAAATGGCCATAACTTTTTAAATACTTGAGATATGAAAGTGAATTAGGTGTCAAATTAAACTTCTTTTTATGCTTTATCTGATGGGATAAATTACAGACTTGATTTTTTAAATCTCAAAATTTTGTAACATTGCTAGCCTATGCTAACCTACAACTCCTCTGGTTCTCAATTTCCCTACTCTGGGCAAGAGACTCTGAGTGTTTACCTGATCTATTCCTCTCACGATTTTGTACACTTCTATAAGATCACCTCTCATCCTCCAGCGCTCCAAAGAATAGAGTCCTAATCTGCTCAACTGCTCCCGATAGCTCAGGCCCTTGAGTCCTGGCAACATCCTCATAAATCTTCTGCACCCTTTCCAGCTGGATAACATCTTTCCTATAACATGGTGCCCAATACTGAGCACAATAATCTAAATGTGTCCTCACCAACATCTTATATAATTGCAACATGACCCCACAACTACACTCAATACTCTGACAGATGACGGCCAAACTGACTAAATCTTTTTTGACCACCCTATCTACCTGTGACGCCACTTTCAAAGAACTATGTACCTGAACTCCTAGAACATTCCCCTGAGCCCCATCATCCACTGTGTCAGTCCTGCCCACGTTGGACGTTCCAAATTGCAACACCTCGCCTTTCTCTGCATTAAATTCTATCAATTCCACCTTGGTGTATGCAGATGCAAACTACTTATTCAGCACCTGATCGCACATCCTCCAACTCCAAGCATAGATTCCCAATATAGGCTCCAGTATGTTCCCTCCTTCAGTTGGGCGATCCACATGCTGTTTAAGGAAATCGTCTTGGATACATCTAACAAATTCAACCCATCTAATCTTGTCACCCATCTCCTTCTACAACAACCCTGTGGTTCTTCTGTGATCTGTCTACTCGTTAACTGTTTGACCGAACACTTGAACTCTGTGACCTAGCCCTGCTGGATCTCCCAGTTGCTAACCATTTGAATTCCATCTCCCATTCCTATACGGTCCTATCCATCCTGGGCCTCTTCCATTCCTGAGTGGGGCCACAGGCAAACTACACGAAACGCACTATATGTTCCACTTATATATGCTAACAACCCAATTGTATGAAAAGTGAATTCTCCAATTTTGGGTAACCCCCAACCCCATTATTTTTCTTCTCTCTCTCTCCCCCCCCCCCCCCCCCCACCTTCCTGACATTCTCCCACCATCCCATGCCCATTTCTCCCATCCCTGTCCACCTATATCCCGACCTCTTGCTTTATATTTCACTCCTATTTCAAACCTCTTCTCCCTCCATCAACATCACTTTCTCTTCTTTAGACACACTTTGTCACTCAATAGACCATAGGTGCAGGAGTAGGCCATTCAGACCCTTGAGCCAGCCATTCAATGTGATCATGGCTGATCATCCACAATCGAGCTCCCGTGGATTTTGAAGCAACAGCAACAAAGAGAAACAGGAGAAAGCACTGATTGGCTCTAGCCCGAGTGGGAGGAGAGTTAGAAGTGAGTCAGAGGGGGAAAACAGTTTAAAACTGTGGAATTGTAAATTAGGCAATTTATCAGTCAATATAAGCAAGACGGCTCTTAGGGAGCAGCCTTGTTGTGGAAGTGCCTTAAGAGTAAAGTGTGAGTCTTTGGCTCGAGAGTCTTCGGCGAGGAGGCTGAGGAGAGGAGGCTACACATAAAGTGCGAGAGGACAGAACGCGGTGAACACATGTTGGGGCAGATGAGACAGTGTGAGGCTTGCAGAATATGGGGGCCCAGGGACACAGATGGAGCCTCTGGCTGCTACAACTGTGGCAAGTGCGTCCAGCTTCAGCTCCTAAAGGACCGTGTTGGGGCACTGGAGAAGCAGCTGGATGACCTCAGGGCTATCCGGAAAAACGAGTTTCCTGGACAGGACCTACAGTGAGGTTGTCACGCTGAGGTTACGGGAAGAACCAAGGTGTGTGACGGAGAGAAAGGGTGGAAATCGTGGAGTGCAGAAGACCCAGGTGGCTGTGCCTAATGAAAACAGGTACGCCCTCTTGGGAACTGTCCTGGGAGACAATGTTTCCACAGGCCCACAAACAGTAGCCTGCACATAGGGTGCAAGTTGAATCAGGAGTTAAAATTGGCAAGTAGCAAAAGTAATGCTATGGTTGTTATGGGAGATTTCAACATGCAGGTAGACTGGGAAAATCAGGTTGGTACTGGACCCCAAGAAAGAGACTTTGCAATGGATTCTTTGAACAGCTTGTAATGGTGCCTACCAACTAGAAGGTGTTATGTAATGAACCGGATTTAGTGTTATGTAATGAACCAGATTTGATAAAGGACCTCGAGGTTAATGAGCCATTAGGAGGCAGTGACCATAACATGGTCAGGTATAATCTACAATTGGAGAGGGAGAAGAGTAGATCGGAGGTGTCAGTGTTGCAGTTGAATAAAAGGGACTATGGGGCCATGAGCGAGGAGCTGGCCAAAGTTGACTGGAAAGATACACTGGCAGAGATGACAGTGGAACAAAAATGGCAGGTGTTTCTTGGAATAATACAGAAGGTGCAGGATCAGTTCATTCCTAGGAGGAAGAAAAATTCCAAGAGGAGAAAGGGGCGACCATGGCTGACAAGGGACGTCAGGGACAGTATAAAAATAAAAGAGAAGTACAACGTAGCAAAGATGAGCGGGAAGCCAGAGGATTGGGTAATGTTTAAAGAACAACAGAAGCTAACTAAAAAGATAATACGGCGAGAAAAGATGAGGTACGAAAGGTAAGCTAGCCAAGAATATAAAGGAGGATAGTAAAAGCTTCTTTAGGTACGTGAAGAGGAAAAAATTAGTTAAGACCAAAGTTGGACCCTTGAAGACCGAAAAAGGTGAATTTATTATGGGTAACAAGGAAATGGCAGATGAGTTGAATAGGTACTTTGGATCTGTCTTCACTAAGGAGGACACAAACAATCTTCATGATATAGTAGTGGCCAGAGGATCTGGGGTGACACAGGAACTGAAGGAAATCCACATTACCATGAAATGGTGTTGGATAGACTGATGGGACTGAAGGCTGATAAATCCCCAGGGCCTGATGGTCTGCATCCCAGGGTACTTAAGGAAGTGGCTCTAGAAATCAGTGGATGCATTGGTGATAGGAGTCAGGGGATATGGGGAGAAGGCAGGAACGGGGTACTGATTGGGGATGATCAGCCATGATCACATTGAATGGCGGTGCTGGCTCAAAGGACCAAATGGCTTACTCCTGCACCTATTGTCTATTGTCTATAATCAGTACCCCGTTCCTGCCTTCTTCTCATATCCCCTGACTCCGCAATTTTTAAGAGCCCTATCCAGCTCTCTCTTGAAAGTATCCAGAGAATCAGCCTCCACCGCCCTCTGAGGCAGAAAATTCCACAGACTCACAACTCTCTGTATGAAAAAGTATTTACTCACCTCCGTTCTAAATGGCTTACCCCTTATTCTTAAACTGTGGCCCCTGGTTCTGGACTCCCCCAAAATCAGGAACATGTTTCCTATCCCTTAAGCGTGTCCAAACCCTTAATAATCTTATATGTTTCAATACAAACATCCTTCTAAATTCCAGAGTGTACAAGCCCAGCCGCTCCATTCTCTCATCATATGACAGTCCCGCCATCCCGGGAATTAACCTTGTAAGCCTACGCTGCACTCCCTCAATAGGAAGAATCGCCTCAGCGCAGAGGGAGAAGAGGAGGGAAGAGACTGCAGCCATAAGATTTTTGCCTCCACCACAGTGAGGTGCTTGGAGGACTCACTGTAGTGGTGTTAATTTGTGTTTATTGTTGTTATTATTGTATGATTGTATGTATGACTGCAGGCACGAAATTTTGTTCAGACCGTAAGGTCTGAATGACAATAAAGGCATTCAATTCAATTCAATTCAATTCAATGTCCTTCCTCAAAATTGGAGACCAAAAGTGCACACAATACTCCAGCTGTGGTCTCACTAGGACCCTGTACAACTGCAGAATGACCTCTTTGCTCCTATACTCGACTCCTCTTGTTATAAAGGCCAATATGCCATTCGTTTTCTTCACTGCCTGCTGTACCTGCATGCTTACTTTCATTGACCAAGGACCCCCAGATCCAGTTGGACCTCCCCTTTTCTCAACTTGACACCATTTAGATAATAATCTGCCTTCCTGTTTTTGCTACCAAAGTGGATAACCTCACATTTATCCGCATTAAACTGCATCTGCCATGCATCTGCCCACTCACCCAACCTGTCCAAGTCACCCTGCATTCTCATAGCATCCTCCTCACAGTTCACACTGCCACCCAGCTTTGTGTCATCTGCAAATTTGCTAATGTTACTTTGAATCCCTTCATCTAAATCATTGATGTATATTGAAAATAGCTGCGGTCCCAGCACCGAGCCTTGCGGTACCCCACTAGTCACTGCCTGCCATTCTGAAAGGGACCCGTTAATCCCTACTCTTTGTTTCCTGTCTGACAACCAATTTTCTATCCATGTCAGCACTCTACCCCCAATACCATGTGCCCAAATTTGGCCCACTAATCACCGATGTGGGACCTTATCAAATGCTTTCTGAAAGTCCAGGTACACTACATCCACTGGCTCTCCCTTGTCCGTTTTCTTAGTTACATCCTCAAAAAATTCCAGAAGATTAGTCAAGCATGATTTCCCCTTTGTAAATCCATGCTGACTCGGACCTGTTACTGCTATCCAATGTGCCGCTATTTCATCTTTTATGATTGACTCCAGCATCTTTCCCACCACCGACGTCAGGCTAACTGGTTTATAATTCCCTGTTTTCTCTCTCCCGTCTTTCTTATAAAGTGGGATCACATTAGCTACCCTCCAATCCACAGGAACTGATCCTGAACCTGTACAACATTAGAAAATGATCATCAAGACATCCATCATTTCTAGAGCCACTTCCTTAAGTACCCTGGGATGACCATCAGGCCCTGGGGATTAATCAGCCTTCAATCCCATCAGTCTACCCAACACCATTTCCTGCCTCATGTGGATTTCCTTCAGTTCCTCTGTCACCCCAGATCCTCTGGTCACTAGTATATCAGGAAGATTGTTTGTGTCCTCCTTAGTGAAGACAGATCCAAAGTACCTGTTCAACTCATCTGCCATTTCCTTGTTCCCCATAATAAAGTCTTCTTTTTCAGTCTTCAAGACTCCAACTTTGGTCTTAACTAATTTTTTCCTCTTCAAATACCTGAAGAAGCTTTTACTATCCTCCTTTATATTCTTGGCTAGCTTACCTTCGTACCTCATATTTTCTCCCCGTACCGCCTTTTTAGTTATCTTCTGTTGCTCTTTAAACGTTACCTCTGGCTTCCCGCTCATCTTTGCTATGTTGTACTTCTTCTCTTTTATTTTTATACTGTCCCTGACAGAGGTCTACAAGAAGCCCAGATACGATCTTGGTAAGGCCATCAAAAAGGCCAAAAGGGACCTGCTCCAAGCTGGAAGATGGAGCAGATGTTCGGCAACTGTGGCGCGGCTTGAATGCAATCACTTCCTACAAGGAGGCAGTTCAAATGTCAGCGAAGCATCACTCCCTGACGAGCTCACTGTGTTTTACGCACGCTTTGATAGGGAGAACACTGATGTGCCTTCCAGAGCCCCCATTCGCCGTGATGGTATTTCGGTCACAGTCACAGAGGCCGGCGTCAGAAGATCCTTCAGAGGGGTGAACCCTCGGAAAGCCCCTGGACCTGATGCTATACCCGGGCGTGTTTCAAACACCTGTGCGGTCTATCATCAGGCTATTAAATACAACTTCAAACAAACTCTGAACGATAACAGCCTTTTGCACTTTATCTGTTTATTTATGTGTATATATATATATATATATATATATATATATATTCTATGGTATATGGACACACTGTACTATATTTATTCTGTTGTGCTGCAGCAAGCAAGAATTTCATTGTCCTATCTGTAACACATGACATGAACTCTCTTGACTTGACATATTCTGGTCTACACGTTCTTTTACATAGTGCAGTGACTAAAACCTGATAACATTGTATGAGTGTGAGATTTGATTCAGCTCCACCTTGTGCATGATACAGTCACTGGATGTCTGCTTACAACAACACATTATTGATGTGACACAGTGAATTTGAGACCAGCAAGCATTGGGACCATGGAACATAAACATCTGAACAGGAGTATTAAGTTGGCATCAGCTTTGCAGAAGATCACAAGTACATGATCTGCTGCTGCCATTTTCACAGTGATAGTTATATTAATATTCAAGCCACTCACAAAGAGGGCTGCTGGACAAATGCACAATTATACAGTCATTGAGACTTCTAACTGGGTTGAAAGAGTTAAAATAGGAAAGTGGCTTTTTATTCCCTTGTGAATGGAAGATGAAAGGATGATCTAATTGAAGATGATTAAATTGTAGGTAAGGAGAAGCATTTCCTCAGCTGGGAGAATCTAGGACAAGGGAGCATAACCTTAAATAACAGCTAAGCCGTGCGTATGTTTTGTCAGCAACATATCTTCATGCTAAGAGTAGAAATCTGAAACAAGTGTTGATGGACTTTTGTTGAGTTCAGGCATTAGAGGATATTAAAGCAAGGCAGATAAATGTATTTAAAATAAAAATTTGCATAGACATTAAAGGGCCAGGTCAACACTGTGTATTGAGATGTTCCAACAACATATAAGCTTTTATATGAAGACAAATATTTCATTCTTTTAACGCGTTTCACCTGAAATTTGCACATTTAAGTCTGATCTTATTCTGTTGTTTTTATGAGGACCAACAAGATCAGAAACTTGGTGAATCCTCACTGAGGTAGACTGGTGAGCAATCTAATAAGTAGATGCATTGATGCACCAGACTGACAACTATCTCTTTGTGTCCTGAACACCAGCATTTCCAGGAAAGTCTGACAGGTGTTAATGACAAAACAGTTGTGTGTCTTCTCTACATTAATGTTGATGGGAAATGAAATGGACATGAGAAAAAATCAACCATCTACAAAACTGACCTCTTTTCCAGGAATAGTTGAAATTGTTGAGAGCTTATCTATGTCAATCTTAAATATGTAAACCTAAAAAAGAAATGATAACGCATTAGATTACACCAACATTAAAGAGACAGGTGATATTATAAACACCATTCCTGGACAAAGAAATAGAAAACTGCATTATGAAATGTCAACTTATAATATTGTTTTAATGTTTATATTTTGTGACAGAATCCAATATAGCTTTTAATATAAAATCTGCCTTGGTATA